>NC_136001.1:6010000-6310000 GCF_048128805.1 Centroberyx gerrardi | reverse complement strand
CACTGCCAGGACCTTGGGTCACTGGTTTGGAGTGCAGCGAGGAAGAGCATTGAGAAGGCCACTGGGTCACAGCAATATAAACTCATCTACAGCTACCACAACGCTCAGCGCCTCGTGTGCTACCATGTCAGTGCTGCTGATGGAGGAAAGACGACTAGCTACATAGTAGAGAGATATTAGAGACGTTAGACTGGCAAGGTGAAAAGATAACAGAGGGGGCTCTGGATATCTCTGAATGGGACTTTCATCGCTTCAGCTCCTAGGTTGAGATCTCGGAAATTGTGCTATGTGAGGTAACTCAGGGAACGGAAGACACCCTGAAAATGCTCTGGTGACAAAACAAAACAATGGAAATAAAACGGTCTCGAAAAGGCGAATTTAAAACTCCCAAAATTCAGATAAAACTCAGGTGGCATCTAATTAAATCTAGACCCCCTCCACCCAAGGCTGTAAATCATATCTTTAAAATCAAGCTACAAAAAAACTGACCAGATATTCTTATTTCAATCCTCTGTGCCAAATTTGGAACAGAAAAACAAGTTTCCGTCAGAACACATTAAGTGCTGTGTTTATCTCGACTTCAGCATCCACCAGAACTGAAGATCTTTCTTCTGCTTGGATCAGCGAAGAATAGCAGCACAAAAACAAGAGAACATATAGCCTTCTGCACCAAGGACGGTCATTGCAATGACTCCCAGAAAAAAAACAACACATTTATGAACAGGTAAGGAAGAACGGAGCAAGGAAGAATGCTTTATATTCTGCCTGTAACAGGGAAAACCTATCTTAAGGCAGACACTAGGTTCTGAGCCATGAGTATTTTAACATCTAGAAAGCTAACTGGGTATCCCTTTTTGATACTGTGGCTGAAACCCACTCCCGCCATAATCACCACTCCCTGAATTTGACAAACATGTACAAGACTGAACACGGAAAAAAAAAAGTCCAAAGAAAAAACGTGGAACGGCACAGGCGACGACGACAAAAACACAAAAAAGAAAAATCCAGGGCGTAAACGTAAAACGTAAAATTAATGCTTCTGCCCCAGGATAGAATTGAGAAGTTTGGCACTTTATTGTATTAAGTCCAGACGTGGTGAGTCGTCCCCGGTTGGGTCGAGGGCGGATAGGAGACGACGCTTCGACCCACGCGGATAGAAACCCGGCGGGGTCGCGGGATGGATGGAAGCGGGTCGTAGCCGAGGGGGGGGCCGGAGGTCTCTCAGACGATGGTGTTGGTCCCCCGGAGGCCGACGCCGCGGGCGAACTGCTCCAGCAGGCCGGAGATAGCGCCGGAAGGGCTGGGCGCCGAGGACTTGAGGCCCACGGTGGAGCTGTAGGCAGCCAGGAAGACCTCCCGCACCGCCTCCAGACGGGCCTGACGCTCCGAGGGGATGGGACACCTGGGAGGGAGGGAGGTGAAGAGAGATATGAGGAAACAGGAGGGAGCAATGTGAGAGAAGGTGGAGAGAAGGGGGGGGGGGGTGATGGAAGAAAGAGAGATGAGGATGAGAAAGGAATGAAGGGGCAAAGAGCACAAAGTCAGTGAGTTGTTGGCCTTGTTCATACTATTCTGCTCTTTTCACACCGCCATGGACTTTTTTTTGTACAAAAATAAAGGAGAGCAACTGCTTGGAAAAAACACTGTGCTTGGCTTCATTTTAGATCGAGTAGAACACTTTCTAAAGTTGAGAAAAGTTCAACTATTTAGGAGGGACCACATGTTTTTCGCTGACCAATCGGAAGAAGCAGGGTTTCACACTATATAGGCAGCTGACGGTTTCCTACTGTAACAATCAGATTGAAAACAAAGCATATGCTCTGTGTATCTGCTAACCATCTGAGAGTCAGACAATTTTTGCAGGTAGTAGCAGCTACTGGAACTAATCATTATGGAAACAAAGTATGCCCCTCGGAACCCGCTTTTTATCAGCACAAAATGCAGTTGAGACAGCAAGCGGAATGATGTTGACACACGCCAAACTGAACTATGGCAAATGGAAAACGAGTAGAAATGCAAAGGCGAGAAGGTAGAGTCAGGTAACAACAACAACAAAACAACAGGGAAGGACACAGTGGTGCAGGCAGAGGAAGAACAGAAACCATCTCCTTGTTTGGATGAAGACCACTGGGGAGTAGGGGGAGGTCACTATGTACTCCTGAATTAACCATCACAGAGCACAAGCTGTCACCCCCCCCCCCCCCCCCCCCCCTTCCCCCCGTTTCCCACCAAATAAAGATGGATGGATGTTATTTGCCTTTGCCGACTGCGAGCGTTGTTGGCGGGACGCACTCAATTTGGCAGCCAGATCAAGCAGAAATTAAAATTTGTCCCCTGCTGGGAAGAGAGAGCGGGAGGGTGAGTCAGAGGGAGAAACTGGTGGAAAAAATCTTCTCCCATGACTTCTCCTCCCCCATCCATCCTTTGGTTCACTGGGGGGACAGAGAGCAATGAGGCAAACTGGAGGTTCCCTGGCACGAAGCCATTTCTGTTCCACGTGTTGCAAGGCGCTGCCGAAGAGAGAGGGCTTGGTGGTAGGGCTGTGACATTGACCAACAATTCCAATTCCAATATTTAAATGTGAAATACATGTAAAATCGATAATTATCGATATTTTATTATATATATTTTTTAATCAATAACGTTAATGTTTTTCTATACTGGGTATGTCCACTAGAGGGCTTTATAGTCAAGGTTTGACAACAGCAGTTCATTTAATAAGATTTATTAACAAAACAAACAGAAACAGTCAGGGCTTGAAATTAACATCCGCCAACCCACCAAATGAGGTTAAAAATTTACTGTGGTGGGTAACATTGTAAAGTTACTAGCCAATTTGGCTGGTGATGAACCAAGCTCTAAATATTTAAAGCAGGCTGTGTGGTAGAATCCATTGCGCGAGACCGCGAGTATACAAAGCAGTGTTGCCAACTTGGTGACTTTTCAGACCCCCTGGCGACTTTATTTCTCAAAAGAGACTAGCGACAAATCTGGTGACTTTTTCTGACCATGGGAAGCAATGTTAATGTGTTGAATCCCAAAGCATTTGGCAATAAATTGGTACGGCTGATGCCGGTTTTCTCTACTTGCTTGTCTAATCTAGAGAGGTCTGATGATCACAGCGCTTCCCACACACAGCGTAGCCCCCCTCCCTCCGCTGAGAGCAGGGACTGTAGGATAGGGTCCAGTTGTAATTTCCACCAGCGTACACCGAAACTGGCCCGGGTGGGCGGAGTCAGCACTTACATTAAAATGGGCTACGCCGCGGCGTGCATAACAAGTGCAGCATTATATATTGATATGCAAATTATCGTATGACGTCGTCTGCCGACTTCTAGCGACTTTCTGAGCAGCCAATAGCTACTTTCCTTGGAAAAGAGTTGGCAACACTGAGGATAAAAATGAAAACAAAGGAGGGGAGAAGGCGAAAATGAAGACATTTAATGCCAAATGGCGATCGGGTCGTGAGTGTCAAAGACCACGAAAACTGTGAAGAGCGACCTCCAGAGCTTGACAATCAAGCAGGCCAAGACAGTGTCGCCGTTAAGAGTCTTGTATCGATGAAATCCACACAATTTGAAATCAACGCAATTTATGAATATTAGTGAAATACTGTAATTTATAGATTTATTATGCTATATCTTTTATTTTTACTAATACTTATGCTTATGCTTAAATTAACCCAGTGGCACTCATAATCTGGTTTATTTCAAGAAAAACATTTTGGCTAGTGGAAATTCCAATTGGCTGGTAACTTTAAAATCTAGTAGCCATATTGGCTGGTGATCAAAAAAGTTAATTTCAAGCCCTGGAAACAGTGCATTCAGCTTACTTATGGCAACTTTCCTGACTTATTAGGCGATGTCGCGCGAGCTTCTGGGTTTCTCAGATTACTTTCACAGTACTCAATATCGAACGTTCCCTTTGATGTTCGAACATGGCAATCAATTAATGCGTTCGATAATTTATTGATTATTGAATGTCAACGTCACAGCACTACTTGGTGGTGTGAAGACACTAGGGCTGAAACGATTAGTCGCCCTAATCAACTACATCGATTACGAAAATACGGCAACGTGGATTTTTATCATCGACGCATCACATATCTGTACATTTTCAGGCTGTATCGGGGCTTCATACAGTCAGTGATGCAATGCGCAAAGGCAGCGCTAGGTGGCAGCAGTGCTTAAAATGTCCAGCTGATCGACATGCAGTAGACAGGCAAAGAAGAAGTTTCCCTAATGGAAGATGGTTGAAAATACCATGGAAAATACCACCGGACCTGTGGGACGTTCAAAGAAATTTACCGCGAGACAGCGAGTTTCAAAACAAAGTCGGGGAATTTTTCAGCTCTAAAGCCAACGATACAGCAGAGTAAAACCCCTGTAGAGTAGAATGGAGAACAGCACCACACCGGCATTTAAAACCAAAGTATCCCGGAGCCACTTGTGAAACTGATAGCTGGTGAGTAATGTTGTTTATGCTACCTGGCTGTCAGTGATTAGTAACGTGCCTACAGACCTGATATGTGCTGAAGCTCTGGCTGGTTATGGTTAGGTAACTACTGACCTGAGAGGATAAAGATAACTGACAGCTCTCATGTCCAAACAAAACTTTTTCATGAAACTTAACCATAAATCCATAGTCTGCTATTTCCTTTGCCACTAAATTAATGTTTATGTGAAGAGTATTCTATCATTTAGAATTTAAAAAACAAGCCCACAGTTAAAGTAGTAAATTCATCTGGTCTCTCACCTCTGCTTGTACACAGAGAATCCATGGCATTTGCAGGCATTAAATTACTGAATAAAATTCATCAATACATTTCTGTATTATCAACACCTAAGACAATATTATTCTATCATACACAAAGGTGTATAGATGATTTTCTCCTTGAAGTCTTGACAGAAAGCTTCCTCCACCTTCTCCTCAAAGACTCAATAAGAGAGCTCAATAAAGCTTTGGATTTTGAGCTGCTTGATTCATTTTTATTTTGTTATGACGAATGCAACTAAGAAAATAATCGTTATATTAATCGAAAAAATAGTCGACAGATTAATCGATTAGCAAAATAATCGTTAGTTGCAGCCCGAGAAGTCACACCACTGCTGCTGCAGACTGACAATATAGGTTAAGTTTATATGGTCACTTATTTGCTGAGTGAGTTTCATCACCCTTAAGCCCTTAAAACATATTTATGAATACAAAATATCTCCTACTCATGGCACCACAATAATCAGAATATAATAAGCCAAATAATACATATCCAACAAAGAGAAGAGGGAGGGATGAATAGAGGGAGGTGATCAAAGTTAGGGAAGGAAGGTAGGTTTTTCATTGTCAGACAACCTGATATCTTGCAAAATTGCAATGTAGCTCTCCATTAATAACACACTAAACCCACCAGAAAAAACAATGATAAAAATAAGTTTGTTTCCTCCAATAAACCTGGGATGGCCGTTTTCAAAATTGATAAAAACAGAGTCTGCTGCATAGCATGCCGCTGTCACTCCACTGCCTCTGGGAAATGTCACGAGCTTCACCACTGGATGGCTGCGAAAAATAAAATCAAAATACTTCTCTTCCCATAGATGAGTCACACTGAACTCCAGAGAGGTAGCTCTGTTCATTACTCCCTATTGGCTCTACGTACCATGCTGAGACACACACACACACACACACACCAGTCAAAGTCCAATCAGTAGATCCAAATCAGCCCATCCCCTCATCCTCACACACCATGGTGGGTACAAAGACAGACACATAGGCGCACAACCAACCACACACACACACACCAGGAGGCCTTAGCCCGCCCCACCGAGCTCTTTCTTTGCATTTGGGGGACACAGGGAGGTAAATAGATAAGGGAAAAAGGAGCGAGACCAGCAAATAAAAGTAAAAAGCAATGACTGGGCGCACTTGTTTAAAAGGCACTCGGTAGGGATGGGACGACATGTTTATCTCACGATATGACTCGATACATGATATCATGTACACGATTCAATACAACCACGATACAATGTAATAAACTAGGATGCTGTCAGGGGCCGACAGCAAGGGTATATCCCAGAAATTCCCCAATCCTCAAAGGCCCCATTAAGTCAAATGTAATAAAAAGCCATTCAATTCATTCCCCAATAATAAAGGGTATGTACCTTAACTATTTTTTTAACGCTCAATAATAAATTTAACTACTAGTTAAATATAGCTGCTAGCGGCGATGGCTGGGTTCATGCCAGCAGCAGCCAGAGCTGAAACGTGGAAGTTTGCATGAAGATTACTGTCAGTTTTGTCATATTAGGCTGTTGAGCAATCAGGCCCCAAGCTATCAAGTTCTGATACTGAAGAATGTAATAGCAAGTTAAAAGGTGTCAATATCCAACTTCGTATTGGCTTTACTGTGTTTAGCTGTACACTCAAAATGCTGCTGTTGGGCAAAATCTGGTCGGATCTGTATGGAAATTGGTGTGCATGTTCCACATAAAGGTTGGAACATGATTGCCAAGTTTCATAGCGACTGGTGAAATTCTGTTTGAGTTATAAGCCAAAATGTCATAGGCCACGCCCACTTTCACTAATGACACTAAACTTAAGATTTTGACTAGGACATGGTCCTAGAGCATGTGTAGCGAATTTCGTGCAATTTATACAGCTACAGTTTTCTGGCCTTTGTGGCGCCCCCTATTGATCAATATTTGAATGGCTTTGCACACACGTTCATTCATTATATCTGAACATGTTGTCCAAGTTTCATGATGATTGGACCATCTATCACAAAGTTATAACAATTTAGCTTATAGGCCACGCCTCCTTCACAACTGTAAGAGTTAATATCTTCAAAACTACAGTAGATATCAACAATCTATGAACAAAATTGAAAGAGTGTAGGACCATAGATGCTACTGACCGATTTTGGTAGTAATCGGTCAAACGGTGTAGGAGGAGATGTTAAAAATGTTTTTTTCAAAGAATTCAAAATATCTCAAAAATTTTCCAGGCAGACCTTGAGGGTCCTGATGGCAAATTTGTAGAGTACAGTTAGGTGGGCATGTGTACCAAGTTTCATGTAAATCGGACAAACGGTGTGGGAGATACAGCCCTTTAAACTTTTTATTTTTGACCTTTAATTACAGCGCCACCATCAGGCCGATTATAATCACAAACACATCAAAATCAATAGAGTTCTTCCACTAGGGATCACCAATGTCTATACCAAATTTTAAAAGATTCTTATAAAAACTGTTCAAGTTATCGCGTTCACACGAAGGATCTGTGGCGGACGAAACGGCGGACGCGGCGGCGGGTGGGGTGAATCCATAATATCCCCAGAACTCATTTCGGGGATATAATAATATAATTTGGATGGAGAGCTTGTGAAATTGTGATGGTCAAGCGTCTCATGTGTGATTACTACAGCAGAATAAAATGGAGATAATATTGCAATTCATTTTTCTGCCCCACGATACCCATTGCCACATTTTTGTATTGCGATATATTGAAAACGATATACCATCCCATCCCTTGCACTCGGTACCCTCCCAGTCATGTGACGGGCAGACACAGACAAAGAGTTATTGCTGTAAGAGAAGCACATCACTGCCACCGAATGTAGTTTAATGTAGCTTGCCATAGTTAATCCAGCTAAGACAGGCTATAATTTACCCATTCTAAGAATTCATGTCTAATTTACATGTTTGCAACCCAATAAAAGCAGCATCAATAGTGAATATGTATATGGGGAGGGGTGTGTACGGTGTTACTCACATTCGGCCACTGGGTCCTTCGTCCTGGAAGCTGAAGGGGAGAGGGGAGTCGTAGGCGGCGGCGACCGCGGACGAGGACGAGGAGGCGGCGGGCGGAGGGAAGTGGGCGTGGTCGTGGATGCTGCCGCAGCCCGAGACGATCTGCCAGCTTCCGTACTCTGTAGAGAGGGAGGAACCTGACCGAGTGTAGTCTGCTGCTAACCTGAGAGAGAGAGAGAGAGAGAGAGAGAGAGAGAGAGAGAGAGAGAGAGAGAGAGAGAGAGAGAGAGAGAGAGAGAGAGAGAGAGAGAGAGAGAGAGAGAGAGTGTGTGTTAAGAGAGAATGAAAAAACAGAAAAACCAGGAAAGGAAGACAGAAACTAGAAGGGCACTCGGAGAGTGCAGACCTCCGCCAAGGTTCGTGCTATTATTGCTTGTTCGTGAGTCTGATCCGGATCCGCTGCAAAATTTTATGGGTTCTTCCTTGGCCCATGCTACACCCTTCCACGAAGTTTCATGAAAATCGGGCCAGTAGTTTTTCCGTAATCCTGCTAACAGACAAACAAACGGCACCGAAAACATAACCTCCTTGGCAGAGGTAATAAAGAAAAACTAAAAAGAGACAGATACATAGAAACAGGAGAGACAGAAGTAAATTGAGGAAAATGGGGTATGGGGGGTTTGGAGGCAAAGAGTTGAGGTGTCTGGGTGATGGGGGTCATGAGGTCAGTGGGTGGGGCTCTGTGGCTTTGGGGTCACGACCTCAACATAGATGACAAACATTAATTGAGGTCTTATGGGAGCTGCATCGATATATGGATGTAATATATTACAGAACACACAGTTTTGTATCTTTTGCGAATAGAGGAAAATCAATGGCCTTGGACTAGCAATATATACACACACACACACACACACACACACACACTCTCTAACTAGACTGGCAATCACCATCCAACTACATACATACACACACTTGATTACAGCATACTGGAATGAAACTAAATGGACACTGAATATAAACTGAAACTGAAATAACACGGTATGCAGTATCCAACATTCACCTTCTCCCAGGGACGGCCAACGGGCTGCTGCCGGTGCGCGTGACGGCATGCTCTGATTGGTTGGAGGAGGAGGAGCTGGAGGAGCGGGCCTCGCTGAGTGGGTGGGAGAGGTGCTCGTCCAGAAGGGTGGGCTTATTCCACACCACCGTCTGGGGGGAGGAGGTGGTGCCTTTTCTCCTGAGGAGAGACAGGAGAACTATACGGTCACGTCAAGGGAGGATATCAGTTTGCCGACAGTTGATATTGGCCTTTTATTTAGGGATGGGACGATATATCGATATTCAATACATCACAATACAAAAATGTGACAATACGTATCGTCGGGCAGTAAAATCAATGGTGATATTAGCTCCATTTTATTCTGCTGTAGTAATCACAAATGAGGCGCTTGACCATCACAATTTCACAACTTCTCCACCCTTATTATGTTATTTACACTTTATAATGACATTTTTACATTTTTGTTTACATTCTAGCAGCCAATGCCATCGCTAGAAAGATTTGTGGCTCAGAAATAAACAGAATTCTGCACAGTCAGACTTTGTTGTCATTCAACTTTCCTATATCACATCGTATCGTGGTTGTATTGAATCCTGAACCCAATATCGTGTATCGAATCATATCGTGAGATAAGCATATTGTCCCATCCCTAAAAACAGGATGTTGTCCATTCACGTCCACCCCTACCACACACACACACACACACACACACACACACACACACACACACACACACACACACTATGACTGGTGGGATGCCATAACCATGAAGAGAGCTCTGTAGTAGTTTAGGTCAACTGCTGAAGATGGTTCAAGTCGATCAAGAACTGACACTAAAATGGATGTTTTTGACAGGGTAGTTTGTGATTTGAGTTGGTTTGCTACATCGTCCACCTGCAATATGATGGAAGTTGTTCCTTTTTTTTACTAAACCAGCTCCAGGGTTGGCAGTCTGTAAAACCTTCTGAAAAACTTGCTTCATCCTGCTTTTAAGAGCTGCTAACCCACCTAAAGCATCCTTTACTCAAAATACGTCTTGTGGCCACATTGCCTTCTGGTCTATTGAAGCTACTGTCAGCGGGAAAACTGGCATCTCTGCCTCTTCTGCGATGAAGCTTTCTCCCTGTATGATTGTTGAACGTCGATGTTTTAGATAGCTGAAAAAAATCCTACAATCAAACTCCATTGCAGCTGAGCTGGAAATTGGCCAGTTATCCGCAGGAATAACAAAAATACATCAAACAACAAAATCGACCCAGAAATGCAAGGTACATTCCTCCTGACATGCTGCAAAGCCGGCCATGAAACAGACTTTTTTTGGTCAACTGGCTTCAGTGGAAAGTGGATTCAAAAACGTTTGCTGCCAAAGAGGCTTTTAGAATAGAAAAGACAGACTGAAGACTGGCAAGCGTGCTGCCAAACTGCCTTGTAGAACTAGGGGTGAAAGAGATTGAGCTTCAAAAATAGATATCTGGACCAAAACACATGAATTCCATAGCAGATCTGCAAAAAAAAAAAAGAGTAAAATGTAGCACATTCCACAAATAAGAGTCCAAATGACAGAGTACTTACACTGGACTAGGTTTGACGAAGGGCACACAACCACCAAAATGCTAATTCGCTTTGGCTAGTAAGCCTTCATCAGAGCATGCTCTGTGCTGCCCTTTACTCTTCTGGAGATACCCTATGCCTTGTAGAACTGACTGACTTGGCAGCCAAAGCCAAAATTGATCAACATTTGTATGGTAGCGACTGTTAAGGTCAAGCTTTGCTGAACTGAGATACATTACCCGACTGGATCAACCTGGAATTGTAATACATATGATTTTAATGGACCTAATTCTGACTGTGGGTGTGTGTGTGTGTTGTCCTGACCAGCTGGAGGCCTGGGGTTGGCTGGAGAACAGGTCCACGGCGTCGTTGGTGAGGCTTGAGGCGCCGCCCACCTCCTCAGTGATCAGGGAGAAATCGCTGCTCAGGCTCGTCACGCTGCCGCGATCCCTCGACTCTGGAACCAATCACACGGCAGAGGCATGTTAGTTCAAGTTCCTAGTTCAACATTTTACACTGTCCCCAATCGCAAATTTGGCTTACAGCAAGCCATGATTCAAACCAATGAACAACCATTTCAAGAAGTAGGAAAAGCACAATGGGAAAAATGGCCCTCACTATTCAACATATCAATGGGTAGAATAGCACCAACATCAAATCTTCCCTTGGGACTACTCTAGCAATGAAGGGCTGAGTATCATGGAGAAACATTGATGGTACTGTTATCCATTAGCGTGACAGTATAAAGTTGTGGCAGATAAAAGAGAGGCCATTAGCAGAGGAAACTTAAAATACATCAACTTTAAAATAGTCAGCAGTACTGACACACATGCAAGACACCACTGACGGTTAAAAGCTTGCAGACATCAAGGTTGATGACGCAAGATGTTTTTGATTCAAAATCCTTGCAATTTTCAAAAGAGATAAGAGCGCTGTGTTATTGCCCAGACTCTCATTGGCTTGTGTTCGCCACAATACTTGGCATCCAAAGCCTTTGTTATTTCATATTGCATCAGACCAAAGGCACGCAGCAGGAACTCCCGCTGATGTCACAGTTGGAGCGAGATGTTAGTAATACATTATATGCTTTTCCTACACAAGTTTGAGACTTATGTATGCAAGTCAATAAGAAAATGTGGGAAATATCTGAAACAAAGAGTTGCCTGTCCAAAAAGCCTGATTTCCCAGGAAATAAGTGTCAAATCACATCCCTACATAAAGAATCCTACATAGTTTTCATATTGACAGTAATAATACTACATTGGCACCAATACCCAGTTGCATGAAGCATCTTAATTTAAGATTTTCCTTTGAAATTCACTCATTCCTTAGAAAAAAAAATGTGTTGCACAAAATAACCTCAAGTCCTGAACTTAGGACACATCCTTAAATAGGTTTTACTTATGTTGTGTTTTTTATCCTAAATAATTCCTTAAAATCAGTTAGGCATTGCATCTAAGCTGTGGCAGAAGTAATTTTTCTTACCTAAGGAATAGGTCTGAGATGTTTGTTGTAGCTCTCTTAGCATATTTCCAGAAAATAAGGCCTTCCGTTAAATCCTGACCAGAATAACATAGGATGCATTGTGCACCAACCACAGGTAGTTACGAGTGCCATAGTAATTCTGCTATCCTTAAACCTGCAATAAGCGATTTCAGACCCTGTAACCAATCCTGAAGCTAACGTGAGCTACATGGAGATTTCTGTGAGAAGTAATGATATAAACAAATAGCCACACAGCAGCAGCTGTGTTGTTGTTTTCACCTCTTTCCTAAAGCTTGTTGTCACGTTCGGCACGAGTAATGGCGGAATCGATGAAGCGAGCGAGTAAACGTTTTCAACTAGTAAACTTGCTACCTGCCTCTTCACTTGTCATTGTCGGGCTTGTAGCCTTCAGCGGGAGAAAAATCTGGCAAAGCAAGACTGGTAACCGGCAATATTACTCCGTAGCTTTGTTTATTTTAGCGATTAGCCTTTATGCACGGTTTGTCCTTAAGGGCTTTGGTCGCTGTGTGCGTTTACAAAATGTGTTGCGGTTTCTGTCACCCTCTAGTGGTCAGAAAAAAATCGCTTAGTGTAGCTTTAAGCCTTGGTCAGATTACAAGATTGGTCTGCTTGCCGTCCAGTCTGGAGGATGTTACACAGACTACACAATGGGACAAAGACGGGGCGTCAGACAGGAAAACGAGGGATCACACACTCCCCGATGCCGTCATTCAAAAACGTTTTCCAATTCGTCCGGAACGGTCCACTGTGAATATAATTAAAAAATAGGTGTTGCCTGCTTCATGGTACAGAGGCTAAAGAGTACATTTACATGAGGATAATATTGATGAAGAATTTTGTATCTTGAGACTTCTTTCACTTAATTTGTAATTGCATGCTTATGTGGGAATCTTACTGATATAAACTATCTACGGGAGTAGGCTCTGAGTACCGTTGCACACTGCACGAGCCCAACCAGACTCGGCCCGACAAAATCAAACATGTTTGAAAAAATTGCGTCGGGCCAAGCGGCCGGAGTTAGTCTTGATTCCATTCACACTACAGAATAATCTGCACCAACCGTCGGGCCAGAGTGCCCTCCCCCACCAACCCCATTAGCCCAGATTCAAAGCGGGCATTAAAACCACCTAGTGTGAGCTAGGCTTTAGTCCTCCAAATGAGCCACAGCCTTCAGAGGGCTATCAGAGCTGCTCAGCAGGTAGGCCTATCTGGAGGGATGTCATTAAAGTGTGGGTAGAGGAATGCCTGAGAGGGATGCCGACTTACTTAACTGGCAGAGGTCCTCCACAGTGAAATCACTGTCTTTGAAGTGGGAGTTCTTCCTTCTGCAAAAAAATAGTATGATGAAATAATAAATAACCGAGCGTGTGTGTCAGAGAGATCAAAAGATGAGGAAAAAAACACTGGTTGGTTTGACACAGCTGAACCTTGCTCATGAAAGCCAGTTATTTACTACAATGAGAGAATAAGATCTACTGCTCAAACAGAGTGGCCAGCAGCCATTCTACAGTGTATGCTTTATGTTGAAATGCCAAGTTTACTGTGTCATAAGCAAAGCTTCTCATCAAAGACTATTCAATAAAGAAAGAAAGAACAAAAGAAAGAAAGCAAGGACATAGCAATAAAGTAAGGGAGGGAGAAAGGGGATGATAAACAATCAGACAGAGAGAAACGTACCTCTGTTTCCTAATGGCAGAGAACTTCTCTGAGACGATGTGCTTCAAAAAATTGAAGCAAAAAAAGAAAATCTGCCAGAGGAGAAAGAAAGATATTCTGAGCTCAGAGGGTTAGACAACAATCCATGACAAAACACTGCCCTCTAGTTCCTGACAACGGCCCAGTGGGTCTGCACCAGCGTTCTGCAGCTCCTCATGGGCAAGAAGGCAGTTCAAAATGGATTACATGCTAGCCAATCTGGGTCTTTAAGCTAGACGAACTTGCAGCATCAGGAAAGGCAAAAGGAATTTACAAAACTTCAACACTCAATCTTGCCAAGCACTTTGCCAAGCAACACTGCTACCGTCTGGGAGAAGATTTAAAACCCCTTTATTCCCCGAGACCAGAGGCAGGATGAGCTATAAACCTGTTCAACAGAGACCAATGGTCTGAGGAGAAACATACACTGAACATCAACAGACTAACTAACAAACAGCCAGTTCTTCTTAGAACATAAACCCTAGCAGGACATACTGGTCTTCCCACCCCAGTGAAATTTTTGGTTTGTCATCCCTATTTTCATCACACTAAACACTCAAACTATTACTTTACCCAATTATTCTTAATATTATATATTTTTTTCTTATGCCTTCTTGTGCCTTCTTGTTTTTACTTATTTTTTTTGAGTATGATGTCTGCTTTTATTCGATAGTTAAGTTTGTATTACCATTATTATATAAGAGAAACACTATTCTGCTGGAAATGCACTCACCTCCTCCCCTTTGGAGAGTCGATCTGGCAGCATGTGACTGGAAATGGACGCAGAGAAATGGATCAAGTTAGATGACACATCACTTGGATTGTATCCTATGACACAATAACCATTCAACAAAATTACATATTGGTTGATGCAAGTGTGCATGTAACGAAGTCTTATAAACTGAATGTGAAAACCTTAAAGATTATGGGTATTACAGTAATGCCACGATAACCTTTATGCAACAACTACCCTCAGCCAACCGGTCTGATTAATGAAACTTAGTGCTTGCTTGCTATTCCGACTCTTGCAATAACTGGATAACTAGTTAGTGATCTCTATTGCATTCTCCTGTTTTTTATTATGTATGGAGACTTTTCAGAACTCCTTTTTTTTTTATTATGGTACAGTGATTATGGGTTCTTGGATGATGCCAACAGTACTTTACATAAGCGTACAGTACAGAAATCAATATATTACTCTATAGAATAACCTGGAGTCCAAATATGATTCACTCCAGACTGATGAGATTAAGTGCCGTAGCTGCAGTGCCTCTCTTTTTACTCACTCCTCAGCTCTTTCTCTCTACTCTTACCATCTCCTTCTTCGCTGATTTCTCTCTCTCTCTCTCTCTCTCTCTCTCTCTCACACACGCACACACACACCCCCCTCCTCCTGCCTGGCCAGTGTCCCAAGGGCTTGGGCAGGACCGCTGATGTATAATTACATGGGCTAGCTGGCAGTGGAGGAGCTTTTTACTACACTGCCTCTGATGAGTTCAAGTTGGAGCGATACACGCTGGTAATTATGAAGGAAGAATCCCAAGAGGGTGTATGGGTGTGAAAGTGAATGAGTGTGATAGAGAGAGTGAGAGAGAGAGAGAGAGAGAGAGAGAGAGAGAGAGAGAGAGAGAGAGAGAGAGAGAGAGAGAGAGAGAGAGAGAGAGAGAGAGAGAGAGAGAGAGAGAGAGAGAGAGAGAGAGAGAGAGAGAGAGAGAGAGAGAGAGAGAGAGGGGAGGAATAAAGAAGTGAGAGGGAGAGGAGTGGTCAGGAGCAAAGCCAAAGAGTACTACTTGTGGTCGTCTTGTCCTGCCCTCCCTCCCCCACGGCTCCCAGTACTTCATTAACCAGTCACTCCTCAATTATGCGTCCCAGACAAACACGGTTCGTCCCAACCAGATGGCAGGGAGACGTCGCAAACGCACCTCTCAAGTATTTATGCCGGCTAATGCGCCGTGAGTTACGGCTCGCCACCGAGCTATGAAATTTTCATCGTGATGATGTAAATGACTTTTTTTTTTTACCCGAAGAGGAACCAGTCGTAAGCGATGGTCAGATACAGGATCTCGGCCGGCTCCAGGCTGGCGTGCACCGCGCCATCCTGTGAAAAATACATAACAAGAACCAGTCAAACATCTCAGAACATACCGTGTTAAATAAAACACTGCGGGCCGGTCAGCCAGGAGGCGTCATGCGGCTCCGGACGTTGGCAAGCGTCCTCACAACTCAAACCCAGTTTCTCCCATGTTGCATTTCTCATTCCTTTTGAAAAAACACTCGCTGTGTGAAATCTGTGCAATTTCAAATCATGACAACCTTCCAGTACGGACCAGTCCTTAAGAAAAAAAAAATAAAAAAATAGAGACATGCGTATTTATAACTTGAGGATTCTATTTTTATAATGGTGAATACAGAGCTGCCTAATTAAGGAGCGGGTTTGGAATGGTAATTTGGATTTGTGTAGAGAAAAATAAATGAGGAGGCGGCCGAGGCAGATGGATTCAACGTGGGATTACCAAAGTCACTAATGAATGTTGGAGGGGGGGAAAACGAGCAGCCGGGTGACTGGGTGTCATGTGGAGAGATGCTGGGGGAGAATAAAGAGATCAAATAAGCAGGAGGAGAGAAAAAGTTAAGACTTACTGCCCACAGGGAGAGCCTGAGGAGGGACACAAATAGAGGCGTTCGGTCCCAGCCGGATATGCAGTGCACCAAGAGGCCGCTCTCATCTGAAAGAACAGCAAGATCACATTTAGAAGGCCAACATTAACACTTTGAAGTGCACTGTCAGGCATCGTAAGTGCATTATTAGTAGATATGCTCAATTCTTACATTATAATCACAACAGAAGACTACATCATGCCCCCAAAATATATAACTATGCAACTATCCAATACAACTACTCAAAATACAGTGAGGTAGCACATCCAAAATGACTGGATACAATTCTCACATTTCACTTATTTACTGAGACACACACCGCAAAACTCTATAAAATAAAATGCTCTGATGAAGGCTTTTCTTGCTGAAACGTGTTAGTGTTTCATGGCGTGTGTCCCAGTAAAAAAGTCAAATATGAGTATTGTATCCAGTCATTTTTTCCCTACCTTACTCTATTTTGAGTAGTCATCACATGCATCATAATGCATCAACACATGCATAATACTGAATGATGAATGTGGAATGTAGGACTGTAGGGTGAGATTGTTAATAACGGCGTGTATTATGGCATATTCAGCAATAAATAAAAAGGTGAGTAAAGTATGACTACAATAATACTCATACTATTTAATACTAAGACTACTTATGCTTATGTTGCTTGTATGATGCCATATGAACAACACTTCAAGTTAAGTGTTACCAGACCAAATATAATACCTACTGCGTTATTAAAGCTTGGAAATGGAAAGGGTTGATGATGCTTTTATGAAGACACTTTAATGATAGGACATGATTACCACTGGGGCCGCCTACTGTACTAAAAATACATGCACTCACAGGACTCCGGAGGAAAGTGTACACCAAATGACATATTTTATGAAGACCACCGTCCTATATTTACAGGATATATGCCACATTTACATTCTCATTTATACGCTCCAGTTATAGGCCAAAGAGTTGTGTGAGCAAACTGATTATTTAAAGGATAGTCAGCTATTTATTCTGCAGTATGTAAATTCTCCTGGGGGTTTTTACTAAGAGTTGCCATGGGCCTTTGCATTGCAAAAACATTTAGAATAAACAGCCAACCCCACACATACACGTTTGTATTAACCCTCATCATCACATGCCTAACTTTAACCCTTACCCTAACCTAAACCTAATCCCACTCTTAACCCCAAACCCAAGTCCTAACCCTCAGAGGTGGAAAGCAACTAAGTACATTTAGTCAAGTACTGTACTTCAGTACAGTTTTGAGGTTCTGGCAATTTACTAGGGTATTCCCATTTTGTGAGACTTTATGCTCACTAAATATATTTATGACTTTATGCTCACTCATACCCCACTACATTTCAGAGGGAAATCTTGTACTTTTTCCTTTTTTTTAACATGCAAAACATACAATAAGATCATAAAATATGTTGCATTGTTAGAGTTTAAACTCCCCAACAGTATATGGAGCAGTTAGACCTACAACATTAAAATACTTCTTACAGGTTAATGCTTCAATAATTTATCACTCTGAAAAAGACCATTCTTTGAAATGACTACTTTTACTTTCGATACTTAAGAACATTTTACTACTAATACTTCTATACTTTTACTTAAGTAAAAATTTTTAATGCAGAACTGTTGCTTTTAATGAAGTATTTTTCCATTATGGCATTGCTATTTTTACTTAAGTAAAGGATTTGACCCCCTCCAAACACACACACATACACACACCTACCATCGCTGTTGATGATGTGGAGCAATAGCTTCAGGTAGTTCTGGGTCTGCTCCACCAGGTCCCAAGACTGACCATCACACACACACACACACAATACACATCAATGAGAAGTAAATACATTATCAGTAGCCGCAAAACCACAACAGAGACAGGGAATCACTGGCTGGTTCAAATCACATCATAACACTTGTGGTGTGTGTGCCATGCCAATGGTGATGAGTCACAACCAGTGCACTTTCAGGATGGAACAACAGATGGCACTGACACACCACAAATACTGACTCATATGGTTGGTATGATGAATAGAGTACAGTACTGTAGAGTAGAACAACTATATGTATGTATGATAGAATATAGCAGAGTAGAATAGAATATAGTAGTAGAGCAGAGCACACCAGAATAGAATAGTGTACAGTAGAATAGAATAGAATAGAGTAGAATAAGGTAGAGTACGGTGGAATAAATTAGAGTAAGGTAGACCAGATGCATAGAATAGAGTAGCATAGAATAGAGTACAGTAAGGTAGAATAAACTTGATTGGAGTAGAACTGAACAAAGTAGAATTGAATAGAATAGAATAGGTAACCTGATATTCAGTCCAGTCAATGTTCAAGTTGTGGGTAAAGCACACAGGGATTGTCAAAGGAGCGTCCACATAGTCCTGTCAGCGGAGACACGGTGGCATCAGGTTAACACAACAGAGCCAGGAGTTCTTATTATTGGGGACTGAGCCGACTGTGCGCATTAGCAGACTTTACGCACCTGATTCCAGTTGAACACCAGTCCCTCAGCCGTGTAGTCTCTGTCTTTGTAGTCCTTGAAGAACTCACACCCTGAAAACACACACACGCACACACACCGTGAACCTTCTGAACGGCCTCGTCCGAACCCGTCAAAGAACGCAACAAGTACTCGATGAGGACGTTACCATTTCGTCTGTGATGATTTCTTGTCTTGCTTTCAGGAAACAAAATGATTTTATTGCGTTTTCACATCTAATTTTTGTCTTGTAATTTAATAATCTTAAGTCTTGTTATCACTCTTACTGTATAACTCTTATTGTGGTCCAAAAAAATAATTAAAAAAAATAATTCCCACTTGATTAATTTGGGGCACAGCTATCACCCTGAGGCAAACCCTGCACTGAATCTGTGCTTGTTTGTCATCATCTGGTTTAAAACCAAAGAAGCGCCGTATGACAAACAATGATCCACTTTTAGGAACTAAAAGGACATTTTCACGTTCAGACTGGAGAGAAGGATTTGCTTTTCTCTAGGGTTTTCCACAGATGCTCTGTGTAAGGTTTCTCTGCCTGCTTCTCCAGCTTCACTTTCGTTTGGTCACATGGTGCACAGAGGAAGCGCGTGACATACCACACCGGGACTTTCGGAGGAATTACGCATATAAACACTTTCCATGTGAAAAAATGGGTTCATTAAAAAAAGAGAGACTACGTCACAAATTTTAAGATATGACACTGTAGCTTGTGTGTGTGTGTGTGTGTGTGTGTGTGTGTGTGTGTGTGTGTGTGTGTGGGGATATGAGAGTGCCGAGGTAACACCAAGGCAAGCCAATACAGCAAATTATTGGTTTGCGAGGATTCACCAAGGCAACAATAAACATGTCCTCCCTCAGGAATGATGCACTTGTTGGGGCCAATCAGTATCAAGTTATATAAATGTGAAAGGGATCCAAGTTTTTTGTAGGGCCAGTTGTTAGTCTTTTCGTTTTTGGTATTTATACTATGTTGATTGTGCAAATGATGCAGTCACCCCTTGGGCCAATCAAAAAATAAATGAAAAAGCCCTAGAGGGAAAACTGCCCCAAAAAGAAAATCCAATATGGCGTATATATCCAGGAGTCTAATTTGTTGAGCAAGGATAGCTGGATGCCATTCCAACTTGAGACTGGTATTTGACCTGGTATTGTTGCGCCTCCTTGGGCCAACCAATGTAATTCTGACATTGACACAGCACAGTAGTGTGATGCATAATTTCCCCAAATTCCCTCAAAATCCCATCAGCATTGTACGGAAGAGGATTAGGGCCACATGTGAAAAATTTATTTGAGTTCTGAGTTTAAAGTCAGAATTCTGACTTCATTCTCAGAATTCTGACTTTAATCTCAGAATTCTGACTTTAAACTCAGAACTCAAATACATTTTTCACATGTGGCCCTAATCCTCTTCCGTAGCACTGGATGGGCAAATGAACAAACAAACTTTTTTCCTCTTACTGATTGAGACAGGCAAAGCGGTGCGTCGCCTCCCCCAATTCCCAGAGGCGAAACTGCATTTGGATAGGGACTCATTTGACTTTGCTAGAAATGTAAACGGACTTAAAATGTCAGCTTTTATCTTTTCTCTGAAGGCGTGTATCATAGACTCGTGGTACTATGCTAGACTGAAAATGAGCGTTTTACCTGGGTAAGGCACAGAGAGCAGGGTGAAGTCTGCATAGCGTTGGGCCTTGTCCACCTTCTCAGAGGATGTTACACTGGAGGGAGAGAGAGAGAGAGAGAGAGAGAGAGAGAGAGAGAGAGAGAGAGAGAGAGAGAGAGAGAGAGAGAGAGAGAGAGAGAGAGAGAGAGAGAGAGAGAGAGAGAGAGAGAGAGAGAGAGAGAGAGAGAGAGAGAGAGAAATCAGCGAAGAAGGAGATGGTAAGAGTAGAGAGAGAGAGAAATGCAGTGTGAGCATTCAATAGCATGCAAAATTCAAACACAACACAACCTTTGACATAGGCATCCATTGATGAAAGAACAAACGCATAAGTGACGGCAATACACACACACACACACACACACACACACATATTAAAATCAACCCAACACTTGGGCATCCCTTGCTCAGACATAATAACAAACTGTGACACTGCATACAATCACCCTAACTCAATAAGCAGCAGCATATGGAAAGGTCTCGGACCAAACACACACACAGTCAAGAGTCAGGTCCCTTACATAAGGTTCCTTACTACAAAGCAAAAGATCGGTGGACACAATGACCCGAACAACGCAGCTAGAGTGTGGATGTATGCATGCATGCTGTTCCTTACTTTAGGCCAAACTTAACCTTCTTGTTCTCCACCATCAGGTCACAGATGTAGCGAACCGAGAGGTAACGCAGCAGCTTAATGTCGTGGCCTCGAACCTTGTCAAAGAGCTGGGAGTCCCCGTTCCTGGGGACAGAGTAGGGAGGGGGGTGTGGAAATGGTAGAAAAGTTGACTTTCTCGAGTGGACTTTGATTTTATCCAGTAAAAGGACGACAAAAACATTGGACATCAACGCTATTTGGTTTCCCAATCATTCACAGGAGGACAAAACCGACTAATCTTAATTTTAGAAGAGTATTTGATTTTTTTGAACACCGTTTACAATTAACTTTCACTGAGGTCATGCATTGTTATCACATACAGATCTGGCCCATGGAGAGACCAGTGCCTCATGTTCACGGTACACTAAACTAGTTAAAGGGACTTGATTACCTGACTGCACTGTCGTCCTCTGGAACCTCCTCTGACTCCGTCCACGTGTCATCACTACCCCCTGGAAAGGAGGCGGAGGTACAGGATGAATGTAAAGATACTGTGACTGACTGTAGTGGCCTCGACTCAAACACGTACATCCCATAAAAAGAGCTTCCAATAATTGCAGTTTCAAATAACAGTCCGAGTTTCAATAATAATACAAGACATTTTTAGACTTTTTCATGACCTGCAGAAACCCTGTGTTCTGTGAATAAAGAATTTATTCTAACAGAAACAGGACGTTTCAAACCAAAATGGATCTTCCTCAGCAAAATATCTCCCATTTAAAAAAAAATTATTGCAAAAGTTGTCACAGCAAATGGTCACAAGGCAGCTAATACTGCAAATGTTTTCTCCAGATTCGCTTTCCACCCAGCTCCTAAACTGGGTCTACAAGTCTCTGCGCTTTACTTGGTAAGCCAACATTTATTCATTGTACTTGCCAATTACAGTGATTCTGAATGAAGTAAATAAGTGCTGCTGAAGTGGAAGTTTGACACCAGCTATTCAGGGGAACATTAAGCCCCAAAAGGAAAAGTTTGACAGCTGTCTGAGATCTGCTGCAACTATTCACAGCTCAGCAAGCACACATGGAACTGAAACCTTCCATGGAAAAACGTCTGCTGCAACTTCCCCTGTAAAGTTTAACTTTAGGTTTCTCTGCGTGTGCGTGTGTGTGTGTGTGTGGTACCTGAGAAGATGTAGTTGTAGCCTGTACGTCCATAAAGCTCCCCCCAGCCAGCCAGAGTGGACGACCGGCAAATGTGCTGCAATGTGGAAGGAACAATAGTGATCAGCCGACGTTGCTGTACTGCTCACCAGGCCGCTACACACATTAATAAAGCGCGCTCTTGTCACTTACCCAGCCTTACGGCACAGAAAGCAGGCAGTGGTGGCCAAAGAAAATCTACTGATGCGATTTTCTGTAGCAGTGATGCTTGGGGGCATTTCTTGTTTTAGCTCCACAACCAGCCCTGTTTTTGTCCTTGGTATGTTTCTAGTGCAAGTCGCAATGATTGTTTTTTTCTTTGCACCATAATAAATGTGCTAATTCTTAACAACTGGACTACACCACTTTTTGTTTCAGAGGGAAATAAGGCTAAATTAGGCAGGTATTTTAATTTCACATTTTCAAATATTTGTCGGTCAACATACTTGTCTTCACATAACACATGGGCAGTATTAATACGAACTCCGTATCTTAAAGCATTAAGGAGTTATAGTTGTTTCAAGAAAATCTGTTTTTCCTCATTGATATGCAAATTTATGCAGCAGGGTGTTCCAAAATATGAATAGATCAAATTGACTCATTGTTTGCAGTAAGTGGCCTTGCAATGGGAGCTCGCCGTTTCAGACAGCTGACTGACCAATTACTACAGGTAGGTAAGAGACATATTATATATAGGTCCAAAATCACCAAACTAGCTGGTTATCACAACACCACATGGCCCATCAGCTCTATATCTGTTCAGCGGCCATTAGAGCTGCCCTTCTACCACTGTACCAAGTTTTGGAAAAATTAGCAGGGAGGTTATGTCTAAACTCCAAATGAGCTCTCCAATTCCCCCGTGTTGTTTGATTGGGCCAATAATGGAGGGTCTGCCTCTTCTTCTGTCTGCTGATAGGCATACAAAGTTTGATTGTGTTATGTGCATCCGTTCGTACGTTATATGCCTTTTTATGAGAAGCCACGTCCCTCTTTGGCCAATCAGTGTGAAAAGTTCATCTCTTCTTCCTTACTACTTCTTCCTTGCGGCATGAACAACCTTTCAACACAGCAGGATATCCCAAAACGTTCTGAATGGATTTGCACAAAACTAACAGACAATCAAACAGACGGAATGGGGCGAAAACATGATCCCTAACTCTGGTGGTGGAGGTAAAAAGCCTGAGCAGAGAGTGCGTGGAGTTTCCAGGCCAAGCAGCAGTACCTTGCCATTGTAGAGGATGACAGGGCAGACGAACCTCCCTCTGCAGCGAGCCAGCTTACTCCGGTTCACCAAGTCCTGTAGCTTACTGATCTGCACTGTGCTCTCAAACCTACACACACACACACACACACACACACACACACACACACACACACACACACACACACACACACACACACACACACACACACACACACACACACACACACACACAACACCACACGTTATCCATTAGTCAATCTGTTTAATCATTCAAACTTAATTTAGCTCTTTATATAGAAAATGCAATTACAAAACACAAAGCACTTGACAACACAAGATTAGTGTTCAGTACATGCTGTAGCATCAGCTGAGATAACAGTAAAGAACCAGCTGTGCTAACAGGGCCAACGCCACCAAATAATCAATTGCTCTTGACTTCTGAGATTTACTGTAGGTCAACAGTTAAGTAGGAAAACGTTTGGCCTCAACGACGATTGATTTTTTCATTAAGTTCACTAAAACATCTTAACTGCCTGTCTTTTGCTATTTTGGCCACAAAAACACAAACATAATTTTTACCTCAAAAGGTAAAATAAGTTACGCCAAACATTCACAAAGGCTTCTGAAAATTGAATATGGTCATAACAGTAAAACTAGTGTGGGGAAAGATCATGCTATGGTTGAGGGTTTACTGAAATTGGCTGCATAGCTTAATACTGATTGGTACTTGATTGATGTTGAGGTACTTTTAACATTGAGAACTCTACAAAACAATTTGATTCTACAGTATATAATAAAGTGTATGGCTTTTTATCTCAAATGAAAAAATGAATAACAGGCATTCAAAAAAACATAAAATAATATCACCATGGGAGCAAAGATAATTGTGTGCAAAAAGACTTTAAAGCTACAATATGGTTGAGAGTTTACTGAAAAAGGCTACATAGTTCAATATTGATTGATACTCATGTTGATTTTTGAAAAGGTATAGTTAATTGTTTTGTACTAGTTTATGGCCATTTCTAAGGAGCACATCAATACAAATCCTACATAATAAAGCAAATGCTAACTGAAAACTGAAAATAGTTTTGTCAAAAGGAGGCTCTTATGAAATATATATATATATTGAAATGTGTCCAAAACAAAAATCTGTGTTGGGACCAGTATTGTATTGAAAAACTACTGACAATACCCGACTTTCCCAACTTATTTGTTTACAATGGGGCCACTGCAGCACAGACTATGAAGTGAAAACATTATGCCAGGAGGGAGAGCATTGTGTGCACACAAGCGGTTTGCCCAGACAAGGGGCCTTTTTTTAATATGTCAAGGCTTTGCTGTGAATGGCGTCTTTCCTCACAGCCTAAAGCGCATCTTTTATTGCCACTCATACAGTGGAACACAGCAGAACCGTATCAAGCAGCTGTGAGAAACAGGAATTTCTTGAATCAGAGCACAGCACACCACTTCCTATTTCCAGCTATAATGTGAACTCATGTGACAGAGCAGTCATTTTACTCCTGTGCTGCCTTGACGCGATCAGAATGATAGAGATGTGTGACCTTTGCTCCCTGCACCACAGCAAAGGTGGACATGATTAGAGGAGTGACGCAAACAAACAAGGGAGTAATTGGTAACTGAATGGCGTGGACTTTGTATTGGGGTTTGAAGGATTGGCTGAGGAGTGGAGAGGTACCTGTCTCTCTGGACCTCTGTGCATTCATATTCCAGGTAGACTATCTGTCGGGGGTAATGGCCGCACACTTCTCCATTGGTGTTGTGGATGACGCTGTACTTGTAGTCTCTGCCAAACAGCTCTAAGCAGCGCTTCTCTATTGTCTCCACCTGAGGAAAGACAGAAACAAAGTTGTTGTTGGGGGTTTAAAGAGAATCTAGTTTTCCACCCGGGGGACTATATTTTGGATCAAAGTGCATGCGTTGAAGATTCGCCCCTATTCCATGGATGCCAATTGAGTATGGCAAGATGTACCAAAGTGAGTCCAAATTTGGCCATCCAGTTTGTATCATTATAAAGGAAAGTGATCAAGCACAAATACCTATTTGGAAGCTATATCTAGAAATAACACATCAGGGAGTATTCAGGACCAATGTTCCCTCTATGCTGGTAATTTGGTGACCTACATCCAATAATTTATCACACTGACAAAATAATAATTGGCAATCATCAGTCACTTACTCCCTCCAACTTTTTATAATAAGCTGAGTTGGAGGTTTTGGTGGCAAATGGTGGGAAAATTAGATGCAGGGACTTTTCCATAGCTGAAGGTTTAGTGAAGTGACGCCCCTGACCCATTGAAGCTCAAGGTGCTACTGACACTAGAGGTATTTAATGTTGGTGTGTAAGGATTAGCAACATTCTGTCAGCATGTCATCCAGTGTGGTGTTCAGGCTAGTAACAAGTTGCAGATTGTTTCTATTTATTGGGTGCCTGCCTGGTAATAGCAACCGTTAGAGGTAGACTGGAAACAAGTTGTGACAGCAACAGTTAATCTGGCCGCTCGCCCTTGACCGCCACACTAATCTCTATTCAAAAATCGGATACATACATTTCTGGTAATAATATGGTTTAAGAAATAATCAGAATTTATAGAATCCATTCTTCAATTCGGCATAGATTCAATACACCAAGCAGCACTCTATTCAATCAAATTTCACACTTCAGAATTGTTGTTATTGTTTTTCCAACTATCTTCATTCACAAAATACACCGTGGTGGGCGGTAGTGAGCAGTGTGAGAAAATACTAAAAGTTGACATTTTATGGAAATGAAGTGCTGCTTGGATAAGATGTAAGCCGATTGAAGAGTGCCTCCTATTGAATAATAAAGGTCATAAAGTCAGGTTCTACCAGGTATATACCTTTGCCGATAAGCAAGACCACTTTAAATTGTCAGATGATATTTGAATGCTTTTGACATTCTCTTATACAAGACAGAACGGCAGGTATAGCACAACAAACATGGATCCCCAAACTTACCCGAGGAGTGACTTCTTTTGCTCTGTACTGCGTCTTGGAAAACAAATCTATCAAATCCGCTATTTCCTCGCTCTTTCTGACCGACAGCCCAGAGGCCGTGAAGCCGCCGGCCGCGGAGGGGGAGGCGGCCATCATAGTGCCTCGACCTGCGGTGGTGGGCTCTATCCGGACTCGCCCTCCTTCAAACACCGCAGCGCCTTGTCCTTGGGAACGGGAGGACCGACCAGGCCATCCCTTCCCAGCCAGTTTCTTCCTGACTGCCCGCTTGAGGGGGCCGGAGCCGGGGAGTCTTCCCGAATTCAGGGCACCGGTGAGCTGCTACACCCCCCAAACACAAGCCGTTAGCCAGCCTGCACAGCCAGCCAACCTCACCACAACAACGGCTACTGCTACTGGAGCTAGCACGACTAGCTAACTGGCTAGCTAGCTCAGCTTCAGAGCCGTATTCGTTTTCGCTGGCGATACACTTAAATCCAAGTCCGCCGTACACTTATTGGAGATAGATTTTCAAACGTTTTAGTCGCTCCTACATCACTACTGTTTTGTTTACTGACTAGACGAGGTGTGAACCCAATCTCTGCTGAACTCCAGTCAGCAGGAGTCAGGAAACCTCCAGGATCCTGCCCGGCCTGCTCACGTTTCCTCAATGTCACGTCCTCATATCTCCTTAGTTATCGCGACGACAACAACAAACATAATAAATGTATACAGTGATCAGTACTGTAGCTGCAGGATCTCAACACTGTATCTGTTGTTCTGGATTAAAATCCCAGTACTGGAGAGTGGTGTTGCAATCTGTGTACTGCTGTCTCAAGGTACAACAGGCGGTAAACAGGAAGCTGACAGTACCACGTGACAGGCATCGCCCCCACTTCCTTAAATGACGTATTGTTTTCAATCAGCAACTACTACGATCTGTAGTTGACCAATTACATGTAGCATATGCAGTTCTATGCATCTACTCATTGTTTTAGATTTATGTCTTGAAACTATGTACTTTTATTTATCCTATTAAAGTTATGAATATATTTGGGCTTTGGTGTTTCTAATTTATTGTACTGTCTATAAATGTATCTTTAGATGTCCAACTTGAGTTAACCTGCTTGAGTTACATACTGATAATGTGTATTATCTATGTAAATGGCATTGAGTCTATTTCCAACCAGGTGTGTTCCTGGGCACTGTGGGAGATCAAGCATATAGAAATTTTTGCTATGACAAGAGTCTAGATACTAATAACTACTTGCAAACTCAAGTAAACCTTGGTGTTGCTGTGACACCAAACAAACCCAGAATATTATTTATGATAATAGATGAACTGATTTTTTTCACTAGCAAAACTTGCATTTAAATTGATCAGAGAGCTCTAATATTTATGTCATGGTCAAATGTTGTGAGGAGACTCACCTTTGATCCAGTGTAGGTCAATCCCATGTCTTAAATCAGTACTGCAGCAGATTAATAATGGCTACAAGCAATACTATCTCTACACTGAGGCAACAGCATGTTGGTTAACTTGGACTGTGTGGCTTTAGTCAATGTTGTCAGGAAGTACTCACAAGGAAGAGACATTCAAAAATGTATCATGTATATTCTGTAAGACTGACTTGTAGAATTAAAAACACAATATTGATATTTGTGACTGGAAAAACATGTAATTAATGAAGGTAAAATGTAATAACCGAGGTAAGATGGAGAAAAGTAACTGAGGGCAATGAACTACAATATGATGACAGATAAGACTTATTTAAGAGATGATCCAAGACAAATTGTTATACTGTATGTAGGGTAAAGTAAACATTTCTTTCAAAATACGTTTCATTCTACATGTTCCGTTTTCAATGGGTGAAACATTCTCAGGGGTATTAAGCATTACAAGACAGTCTCACATTTGAAGAAGACCAATCCAGTGATTAGAAAAGACCAATCATTGTGCTTTACCATGAGCTGAAAATGGATAAAAATGTGAGGCTCCACTGCTGTTGCAGAAATGACTTTATTGATTACTTGAAATAATGAAATAATGAATTAATGAATTACTGATATAATGATTGATATGATAAGATTGATTAATATGATAATTGATATAATAAAATGGATATAATGAATTGAACTGATTGTTTAATTGTCGTCTGAGCCCAGGACTTCCTCTTCTGGTGCCTGAAAGAGAACAGCAGTGTTTCAGCATCTTGCAGCAGCCATGGTTCCAGCAGATGAATCAAACAGCAGATGAATCAAACAGCAGATGAATCAAACAGCAGATGAATCAAACAGCTCAGTACCTCAACAAAGGAGT
The DNA here is from genome assembly GCF_048128805.1 of Centroberyx gerrardi. Lineage (NCBI taxonomy): Eukaryota > Metazoa > Chordata > Actinopteri > Beryciformes > Berycidae > Centroberyx > Centroberyx gerrardi. The sequence continues at coordinate 6,281,325 of NC_136001.1, read as the reverse complement.
CTACGAGCAGATCCAGAAGAGCGGCCTGGGAGCGGTATTCTTCGGTGGTCTCCTCTATCTCTGCCAGTAATGTCAGGTACCTGCTGACTAGCTGCGTCTTCCTGCGAGTCACAAAGCAAACCCAAATACCCAATCGATCCATTTGGATCTAATCATGAAGAATCAGTGTGTAATTTTCAGTGTGTCCAGGAGAACGCCTCACCTTTTCCCTTCTTCAGTGTCGCCATAGGTCTGTCTGAGTGTCTCCTCAAGCACCTGCTGCTCTGACTGTGGCTCCTTGTTCTGAGGCTCTGAAGATGTGATACATGACATGTGACAAACATTCTCCTCTCACTGATCCATCAGATCAACAGCATTTCCCCTCTTGGAAGCTCATACTTGAAGCAGAATTCTGAACCAACCTGTTTCCTGCTCTTTGTTGTCGTCCTTCTGTGAATTCTGTAAGTGACATTTTGACATTATTCATGTGATGAAATTTAAAGCATGTTTTATGTCTACTGTTAATAACTCCAAATTACAATCCCTTACATTTTATATTGTCATATTATTTGTTGTAGAGCATATACCTTTTGAATTTGGGACGCAGTTATGTGCTGATATTCATCCACCACCAGAGCAATGGACAGACTGAAAATTGTAAAATACATTATTTACATTTATATTCAGGATATTAAATGTTCCATACACCATATTCTGTTTACAATAACCGGGATAAGCCCACATCCTGAATCAGAAAAGCCTGAATATGCTTGTTGTTGTTGTTTATTGTTGGGTTTAGTGTTTCCACAGAGTCACGAGCATCAAATGATGCACCACTATTTAACACAGTGACCTGTTTCCATGTATACAGCTATATGAAAACAGTAGTTACTGATCATTCCAGGTAAACAGCAGATCCCTGGAATAAGCTCATATTCAGAATATTAATGTGCATGTAAACCTGCCAACTTACTTGAGGAATACGCAGCACTAGGGCTGGGTATCGGTACTTGATACCTTTAAGGTATTGACCGAAATAACCCAGTACCAAGTAGTATCAAAACTTCTCCAGTCAAACGATACCTGCATTCGATACTTTTTGTACACAGATCTAGAAAGAAATGACTATTTGTATGGTTTTGCTCGCAGCCAATCACCGCAAGCGTTCTTGGATTTAATGCGACGTGTGATTGGCCCACTACCGCAGCAGCTACAACCCATACAGTCTGTGGTGGTGAAGTCGAGCGCGGTGTGTGTGACGGAGTTGGCAGTTCAGCGTGCCGAGATGCCACCAAAACGTTAAAAAAAAGGTATCGAATGAAGTACTCTAATGGTATCGGTATCACTTTAAGGGTACTGGTATTGGTACTGGTATCATAATTTTTTAAACGATACCCAGCCCTACGCAGCACTGTATCATGATGTACAGGACCAGGAAGATGATAATGTGAGGTGCACCTGAAATGATTAAATAGATGACTGTAAGTCACAAGTCAGGACAAATACCATGACAAGAGTATTGTTAACTTATTACAACGCAAAGAGATTTGGTATCACAAGCCAAACACCAATTACTGCAGCCCAAAACTATGAATGTTGCAAAATGTGACGGACAACACACAAAGGGAACTGACTGGCAGAGATTGAGAAGCCTGTCACTCAATCTTTGATCTGACCAATAGCAGCAGACCCACCCCGATCCAAAGCCCCGCCCCTAATACTTCTGTTCAACAGATGCAAAGTCAAATCCCAGGAGTGCAATCACACTTCGTCGCCATCTGCTGTTCAAACAAATAATGATGCTGTGCATGGCATGAGGAATTCAGATGCAGTGGCTCAATTTAGTTTTCAAAGACGATCATTTGGATGTAAATGTGATTTCTTTGATTATTTTGCAATGTTCATAGCTTTGAGCTGCAATAATCCCTGTCACACATTAAAATTGGTTTTGTCATATTATGCCATCATGAATACCTAGGTTCCTTTTAATAATGAAGATGAAGGGAGAGGTCCTCTAACAAATACTCATTTGGACTATTTGCAATTAGTGCTGTAGTTTCTTGCTGCGCATTTTAAAAGCATGTGCCATGTAACTGTTCAGTGTTTGTTGTTTGTACTGTATGATCCTGACTCTGACAGTTGCACACGTATTAAACATAAGGCAATTCTGAAAATGGGTTGATTAAAATGAGTCATTGTTCATTATTTGTGATGATGGTACAGAATATGAAAATGATAAGAAATCATATCTAGACCTAACACTTGCCAAATGACTTCTTACAACATGACTGCTGGAGGGAAAGCAAAGCACATCATGAGTTGCCATTACAGTAAGCCATGTTTAGACATGTTCCCACAAAATATTTACATGTTTGAGGGTAGCATCATCTGTGCTTCTCAAATCTTCTCTAAGGAATTTCAAAATGGATGTAAAGCATGTTGGAATGAAGCTGCTCAGTAATACATGAAGCTTCACTCACCATTGTTCTTGCTGGTGTAATAGAGGCTGGTCCAGTCATCCAGAGTGAGCACCTGGAACAGAGTGAACATGCTCCTGAACAAGGAGCCAAAGTGCTGTGGATCCGACTCCCTGAACAACCTGGTGAAAGTGACGGCAAACATGTAGTGGACCACGATCATGTAGACGGCGACGCCCGACACGGCCCGGACAGACTGGACAGCGGCTCTCATCACAGCCTCGAGGCTGCTGACATGGCTGTTGGGAATTCAACAAACAGCAAAGATATTAGGACCAAAAAGACTCCATGGCATTTATCATGATGGTCAAACGATTCATGAGAGAAGAAGTAAAGTGAAGACATTTAGGCGCCCGACCTACCGCACGAGGCGTAGACTCCGGCACACTCGCAGGGCCCGGAACACTCTCACGTTCTTCAGGACTTGTGCGATTTCCGAGGGCGGGCCTTCATCGGATCCCCCAAGAGAGCCCATGCGTTTCAGGGACAAGTCCAGGAGAGCCACGACCAGAAGGATGAAATCTGGGTGAGCCGGATAGTTACAGAGAGGGAAAGTGTCAGGAAGAAAACAGAGAAAGTACAGTTTGTTTTGGGATGGGTTGTCTTGCATTATGAAATACAAAACATGGGAATATTGCTAGATTTATATTGAAGTCTTACCAATATTGTTCCATGGATTTTTAAAATAGAGCCGCCCCCAGGCCAGGAGTTTCAGTCCGCACTCATTGATGTAGATCGCCAGGAACAGACACTCCAGTACATCAAGGTGCCATCCTTGAATTTGAGAAAAGATGTTATTTACACATTTGACTTTTACTTAATTAAGGCTTGAAGCTATATTCTTTTAAAGTAATAGTTCACACAAAAATAAAAAAAATTGGTCATTATCTGCCCAATAATGAGCTGGTGTACCATATTTTCCTACCTGCTCTGAGCTCAACAGCGTCAGCTGCCCGGGCCACTATAGAGACGGTGTTGATCACCAGCGTGAAGACGACCAGCCGATTAAAGCATGTGTGTCCAACCAGCATGTCCAGGGCTGTGAAAAACCTCCACCGCCAGACCTGGAGTCTTTGTCCCAGACTCATCTCTTCTTCTTCAGCTGAGAGAAAGTGAAAGAGTGAGAGAGAGAGAGATGCCTACATTTCAAGCTCAGTCAGAGTGATTATTTTCTCTGTGACCTCACTGGATGTCAGTTGGTGGCAATGTCAACAAGGCTAATATTATATAGTATTATACAACAGTTAGTTCCGCTCGAGTAATTTGATTGGACAGGAGGCATTCCATGAGTACTGATATGCAGTATAACAGCAGTGGGACATTTTGCTGTATGTAACACTCCACTTTACAGCTGTTCTAATATAAATATAAAGACAAAAATCTAAATGCTCTATTTTTAATGGCTAGTATTATATTTTGCTGATTTAATTTTCCTCACAAACACGAGTTACATAAACACAGAACCACTGATAGAGGACAGTGGAGCGTCTGAATACACAGCAACACACACACACACACACACACACACACACACACACAATGATAAATGTGAGGGGATGGGATTTATTTTCTGAAATATTGGTTGATTGATGATTAATTTCTTGTTACATGCTTTGGCAATATTTGCTTTATTATATGTTTTGTTGTGTTTGTTATGTTTTAAACTGTCATGCCAATAAAGCACATTGAATTGAATTGACAAAAATCTGTTGTCTCAAATTACCATTGGCTACTTGATAAATAGTTTTGTTTGTAGAACAGCCGTGCTGATATCCAGTGTAACACCTCTGGTGTGTTATTGCTTAAATAATATTACACTATACTATTAATACCACTGATAATGTAATGGTATATAAGCCGTTCAGCCCTTTCAATTAGCTTCCTTTGAATCTTACCTTTCGTAGCAGCTGGCTGCCTGGTCTGAGAAGGTGTAGGCTGCATCCTGTGAGACAGACAGACAGCAGAGACAAGACACATCTCACACATTCTCCATCTCATTTCTGATGGCCAATTATGGTTCAGAACAAATGAGGACTTCCTGCATAGTTGAGTTGTTGTATTGGTTGTTAGGATTTGACTCTAACGTTAAAATCAAAATAATCAAAATCGCACAAAGCCAATGGCACCAATGTTTCAATTACCGTATGTCGATAATTAACGGTATATACCGTTAATTAACGTTAGCCGTAATTAACGTTAGCCGGTTAGATATGTCTAACCGGCTAACGATAGTCAGTTACAATGTCAGTTACAACAGCTAGCTAGCTAAGCTATAACGGATATAAAGGATGACGGTAAATTCAGTTTAAAGCTGATTATGTCAAACAATTACTGACCTACAAGGAATTTACAGTAAAATATGTATTTTATGTATCAGCTCTGCTGTGACATTAACTAAAACTGAAATTGTTTCATGAAGCTTGTCTTACCTGGTAAAATTTTCACAGTCTTGGTCTCTGCAACTGTTCAAATGCGAAAACAAATTTAAAACATGCATGGATGTTTTGAATGGCATATGGATCGTTGCTATGGTGATTAGTTTTACCTGGATATGGCTGTGCCTGGATGGATGCCTGTTGCTCTGCTCCGCCCCTGCGTCTCATGAACCAATGACAGCGCAGGACGGTGCTGTTGGAATTGTGGGGAGAGCGGACGATGACACGCGCCAGAATGTCTCCAAAAGAGTTTGATGTGATATGAGACCCACTCCTCTCTCCGTCCTTTTCTTCTCCTGCCATTGAAGACAGCAGAAACGGCACAGTTCCATACAGTAGATTCCATTCTGTAGACAGGAACGTTGGACAGGCGAGAGAATCGCCGAGCTTCAGTGGGCGTGGTTTTTGATTGACGTTTAGGTGTGAGGGCGGAAGTAACAAAAAATACTTACTTGGGGCGGAAGTAACAAAAATGACTCACGGTAAACGATAAATCACTGAGCTATTTAATCCAATCTCCTCTGAATTGATCAAGTCACTTGACAATTTAGCATTTTATTTATCTTTTTGAGTTCACATGCAATTTCATCACTGTTTTTCAATTCACATTCATTTCCATCACCTCTACATTTATCAGTTCATTTCTGTTACTTCCACCCTTCTGGGGCTCGCCTTAAATGATAAATGGCAATGTTGAATGATAGAAAGTGGTGATAAATGATGGAAATGGCTCTGTGTTTATCTATGATGACTGGGACTATCACCAGTCTGCAGAATAGCATACTACAACAATGTAACTGCTTTTCCTATGTTATTTTTCCCTCTTTCTTTAAATAAGAACTTTCATTCAAGTAAATTTATGTTCTTTATTCAGGTCTAGAGAAATAGCATAGATTGTCTCCTCCTGTGTACGTTTTAGTCTACAGTCTACTCTGTGTTGTCGAATGGGCTTTTGGCTTTTACTGAGACAGAACGGGAGTAGCAGTGTGCGCATACTGCCATCTAATGGCGTTTTTTTTGCACTCGTCAGGTTGACATGATTTGGGAAGGGGGTGTGTTGTGATATTTTCTCATGAGTTGGATAGAGAAGCTTATATTTTATTATGTTCTTGCTGATTCAAACATTTCCAATGAAATTGTTTAAATATTTCTACAAACTAACATTAGCTAGCGATGATTATCCAGGCTAAACAGCTGTGACATACCATCAGTGGCGGTCCTGCTGCCCAGGATTTGCCTTTTTAATTCCATCCTTGTAATCTGCCCGTTTATTACTTATTTATTGTGTTTATTACTTTTTCTACAAATGTATGGTCTTTCATTGCCGTTGATTACGGTTTAGTTTGAGCTCAGAGAATGAATTGACGTTAGGATAAGAACGTTCCATCATGTTGTCACGACAACTGAGCCAGCGATGGGATCAAATCCAATTTAAGTCTCAGCAATGGGCAAGTATGCCTAACTGCGGGCTTGCAGGATGGTGACGTACTAAACATGGGCAGTGTCAAACGTGTCAGTCAATTCTAGGCTCATTGCTATTGATGACGTGCTGAACATGGGCAGGTCAAATGTATCAGTTAATTTACTAGGTCCTTGGGTGCATTTCCATCTGCTGCTTATCTGATGTAATTACAGATTATGATACTGAGACACTGAGGTAATAACCTGTTTTTAATCTATGGAAGCACCTTGATTTTTGTTGTAATAATATGCGGTGGGAAGGCATTGAGAAGAGGAAAATCAGCTGGAAGGACATATGGGAGATGGAAGCAAGCAGAGCAGCTTTATCATCAGAGCTACTTATGATGTGCTTCCCTCGCCAAAAAACCTCCATCAGTGGTTCGGTGAAGACCCAACCTGTGCCCTGTGCCCAACTCCAGCAACCCTCAAACACATCCTGGCAAGCTGTAAAACCAGCCTCACGCAAGGCAGATACACCTGGCGCCATAACCAGGTCTTGAAGAGGCTGGCAGCAGCAATTGAGACCAAGCGGATGGTAACCAACTCCTTGCCCCCTAGAACAACCAACATTCTGGGACCAACATTTATCCGGGAAGGAGGGAAAGGACCAACAAATCTCCCCCCCAAGCCAGAAACAGGACAGCTGAACATGGCCCGTGACTGGAAGATGCTGGTAGATGTCAACAGGCAACTAATTTTTCCACTGGAGATTGCAACCACCAACCTCAGGCCGGACTTGGTACTCTGGTCCACCTCACTGCAGACCGTCTACATTGTAGAGCTCACAGTCCCATGGGAGGATGTAGTCGAGGAGGCTTTCGAGCGCAAGAGTCTAAGCTATGCAGATAGCAGCTGAAGCACAACAACGGGGTTGGCGTACTAAAGTCTGTCCTGTAGAAGTTGGATGCAGAGGATTTATGGCCACGTCTACCATCAAACTGCTGAAGGAGCTTGGGATCCACGGTCAGGCTCTACAACAAACCATCAGAGCTGCATCAGAGGCAGTCAGTGGCTTTGGATCAAGTGCAGACACCTCTCCTGGGCCCCAACGTACAGTAAAGACAAGAGATTGTAGTGGGCTAATTGACGAAACGTCAAGGAAGGAGGGTTCCCACTTGAAAACCCCTGCGTGTCAATCCTATGCCACTTCGAACATCAAGGCAGTCTCAAGTAAGTGCTTACCATCCATTGGCACAAGGGATTATTAACATCTTATCCTGTGTTTTCTGATTCTAATAATAATATATAATAATAAATATAATAATTAAGTAGCTTCCTGGAATATCCACTATTTTACACACATTATATATTATATTTACACAAGTTATATAGTTAGCAGTAGTAGTAGTATTATTTGGACTATCAGTATTAGTAACAGTAGAAGTAGTAATAGTAGTAGTAGCAGTAGTAGTTGTAAAAGCAGCAGTAGTAGCAGTAGCAGCAGTCATAGGAGTAGCACAATACCAGCAGTAATAGTAGTAGTGGCAAAAGTAACGGCCTGGCCTGGTGTCAGTAGAGGAGGCTGGCCTGGTGGCAGTAGAGGAGTAGTAGCCTATGCTAGTAGTAGCAGTATGAATTTCTTTTGTTTTAGTTTTGATTTGTTTAACACTTTTTGGCCACTGCCTAATTCCATTTGTGTTATTTCATAGATTTGATGACTTTACTATTATTCTAAAATGTGGAAAATAGAAAAATACATATGTCCAAACTTTTGACTGGTAGTGTATATACAAATGTTTCACTTGTGTATGTGCGATTATTTCAAGTGCATGCATATGTGTATACAGCAGTATGCATGCATGTGTGAGTGTTTTACATGTGTATATGAGTTGGAAATAAGGCCTAGATAGCCCCTCACAGATCCCTGTTATAACCTGGATGTAAAGGAGCATTTTGATTAAAAAAGTCTTACCTCCAAAGGACAAAACAGGACCTAAGCCTACCTAAAGATCTTCATCGTTTTTCATCGCTCTCAACTGTTATATGTCTCTGCAAGGACAAGACACAGTATGAAGTGAGGTACAGTTTGTCTGAGACAACATAAATACATTGCGTACGTGGTAAATAAAAATATGTAGCCTACTTTCTGCAATATTAATCACACCTAGACATTCAACTAATCCAAACCTAATTTCGGCAAGTCATAACACTAATGCTAACAATGTCATTAAGCAGTGTCCAAAATTAACCTTTTTCTCACCTGCCAAAATAATTTACCCACCGTGAATAATTTTTACTGGCCAAAATAATTAATATATATTTCTCACAGAAACAGGTCACGCAGCACGCTACCTATTTTCATTACCATTTTGTGCATAGAATCGGGTACTGAGTGTTACTGTAAAACTTCCTTAAAAGTATATTATTCATCATGAAGTGCAATAGAATTCCATTTTGTTTTGAGCTTCAAAGTTTGACAAAGGGCAAAGACAAAACATGGTATTATAATCGAGACATTCAAATGTTTGCATCTCAAAAAGTTACCAAGAAGTGCAGCAAGTAGGCTTTATTGAATTACCCGCCAAAGATAATTTTCTACCAGCGTTTGGCGCTTGGCAGTTGGTAATTTTTGGACGCGGCCATTAAAACAAATGTAAATCACTGTTTAAGTCTGTTTCACCTTCTTTCTAGAATACTTGACTACAGTTTACACTTATTCGTTGGATTTCATAGTCTTTATACGGAGCAGTATTCTACTTACCTCCATTTTAACTCCGACAAGTTTTCTTCTTCTTTGTCTTCAACTTGCAGCGTTGCGCGACAGGACGGTGACGTGCTAAACGTGGGCGGGGTCAAACGTGTCAAACCCGCCCATATTTTATATGTCACCTTCCCCGCAAGCCTGCAGTTAGGTGCTTCTCATGATGGGCGCAACGTCCATCGCAACGATGACAGATCACCATCGCTGGAAGTATAGAGAGCCTAAGTCCCTCCCCTTCCGGTGGACCACCATGGGACCTTATTTCGGAAAAAATATGTACGGTATTCAACGGCGAGAGACAAATAATTGTTTGATCCCGTTTGAATTGTGCCATGAATTACACATATGATGTTTTGTCAATTTAAATGATAATTTTGCAAGTCAAGAAAGTCGCAGTTTGTGGTAAAACTGTTGAACTATAAGACTGTAAAAATACGTAATTAGAAAGACTACACACCCAAAAGTCGCGCAAGTGACGTAACTTCCTCTCTCCACAAGCTACCCAGAGCCGCTGAAGCTAAGTCCCTCTCAGATAGCAGGAGTATTATACACAACCTGGAAGGTAGACAGTAAGAACGGATTTAAACTGGTTTAGGATAGTTTTAGTACAGTGGGGGCTAACGTTAACGCGATGCCTGTGTGTGTTTCCTATGCTTCGTTCCATGTTGGTGTTGGTGACGTATATTGTGCGAGACGAGAGATGTAGTTCACTGAGCGGTTTCACACAAAACTAAACGTTACTGTACTGTTTTACAACAAACTGCGACTTTCTTGACTTGCAAAATTATCTTTTAAATTGACAAAACATCATATGTGTAAGTCATGGCACAATTCAAACGGGATCAAACAATTATTTGTCTCTCGCCGTTGACTACTGTACATATTTTTTCCGAAATAAGGTCCCATGGGGGACAGCGGAAGGGGAGGGACTTAGGCTCTCTATAAACAACATGCCATTGCAACCGACGATAAAATATGGCGATGATCATATTTTTCCGGTATCAGGCCTGTCACAGGTCTATGAGGAAAAACGAGAAGCCACAGTTTGAGAGTAGGGATTGCTAGTCTGTTTACACTCAATTTCAGTTCCAATTCCAGTTCAGGGATCTGATATTAACCAGATAAATGTAATGTGATATTTATCAAGCCTCTCAGAATAGGAGTAGGCTAATCAGGGATAATGCCCAGGTCCCCTTGTGACAGGCTGCTGCCATGATACCGATTTCGCCAGTCTGCCTGTCTCTGTTTGATACTGGTGAAAATAAAACGACAACGTGATTAGGTAGGCATATGACATCGTCACCGTGAATAAAACAACGCCATATCCACGCGTAGCTGGTACAACGACGAGCTTTCAGTAAAACGAAACTGAACCGGAAGCTAGTAAATCCGTTTTAACAAAATGCGGAAGTAAGTTGGGCATAACCCTTATAGAGCGAGCAACTGTGTTTGGGGTCCGATATGTATGACGTATTTATAGCGGGCCGGGTAAAGTCAAAGTGCTAGACTGCATAAAGGCGCGTAAATTCAACTAGACTAAACAAAGCCTTCAGATATCAGCTGTCAGGCATATCAAAGCAGCACTGCTGTGTCCCACATTGCGAAAATTCGTCACGGTATAACATCACGTGAAGTTTTCATTCTTCCCAGTACACCCAGAGTTACGAGCTAGTTTACATGGCTAGCTAAGAGAGGCAGGCTTTCATTCCTACCAAAAACACCAAATTGTTTATTAGACGCTTCGACAAAGTTGACTTCACTGTGCCAGTGGTCGGGGGACTATCTCCGTATATGGAGACTCAAAACGGGAGCTATGCCTACACAGCTATATACTGTATACTAAACCAGCACCCATGCCAGGTGTGTGGGAGCGCCACGAGAAGCCTTCTCTCGAGGTGTCACCCAAGCACTCATTTATGGACTCTGCACGTGAGGCTGTAAAAGATCTTCGTTCTGGTGTGTAGGCAAAATAAAGTGTTTTGACTTTGACTCTGGTCTTGTGGTCTTTTGGCCATTTGTTTTCTACTGGTTGCTTGGTCAGTCTGGTACCTAGAAGTCTGCTGTAAACAACCAGCAGCGGCTGTTACATTTAGGCTAGCCCGTTCTACACTGAATAAATCCCGACTGTTTTACTAGGTCGAGAGGTGGATCAGAGCCGTTGTTAAGCCAAAAGATTGCACTGTGGGTCCAATATTTAGGTTACCTTCTTATCTCCTAGATGTTCCGCACTTGTTCTACACTGCCAGGTATGCGCTGGGTGAGCAACTTCATTCAACTTCATTGGAATGAATGGGCCGGCATCTTTGAATACCTCATCCATAGTTTACAGTTTTTCACAATTGTTTACACACGTTTTCTGAATCTTTGGCTAATTTTCTCAAAACTCTAAACACAAAACACAAAACCACAAACACACAATGCAAAACTCTACAAATCTCTAGCAAAAGCAAACACTGCATTCCAAACGGTTTTATCTCTTTCCAAAATGTTTTTTTGCATCAAAATGACACACACACGCCATCATATGAATAGATCTTTCTACCAACCAACAACACACTGATGTGCTCAACACAAAACACTACTATGAATATCTTATCAGTAGGTTTATGCCTTTTGCATTTTCAGTGTTACACTGTAGACGGTTGTAAAAGATACAGTTACAGTAATGTATATCTACTCAAATATAAACACACACAAATGCAATACAGTAACAAAAACATTTTTCTTTTTTTCCAAAATGCAGTATTTTGGAACACTTGTGTTTTGTATATACAGTAACACTTTACATACCCAACAGGAGAAAACCAGGAAAAACATTCAGTAAGATAAACGGTTTTCTGTTCACACAGACTGGTCGTCTCTCAGTTCTGCAGAAGATCTAAAAACGTGATGTGATTGGTTATGGTACAAGAATATTTATATTTTTCAATATGAAATGACACATTACTGTAACATTGGCCAACCATCACAGTAGTAGTAGCACAGGCCTAGTGATATGTAGGATTATAGTATACTATAAAGAAAAGTAGTGACAGTAGTGATCCGGATCTCATCTGAGATAACTGTTCTCCTTGCTCTTCTTTGTCCTCTTCCTCCTCTTCCTCCTCTTCCTCTCACTCCTCTTCCTCTAGCTCTCACTGCAACATAGGTTTCCATTGTTCTCAAAAACAAGAGAGCTCACCTGTGGCCTTTTCTATAGTGCTAAAGCTCTGATTTCTGAGTGAACAATTCAGATATTAGTGTTTATATGTGTGATGAGTGGATGTTGCCAATTGGTAAATGAAGTTAAGCATTGGGGATGGCAGTGCTTCCACATGTGATTTTAGTTTTTGAATGTTGTGCCTAATGTAGAGAATGAGAGAAAACTACACATTACTGTGTGTAGTGTTTTGCAAAAAGTGTGATAGAGAATTGAAAACTGAGTGAAAAGCAGAAATTGTGCTTGCAATTTTGCAGACTTGGTTAAGGGATTTGGTACATGAGTTTCAGGTTTCAGTGACTGCGTTTCAAGTTCCAATTTTAGTGTGTAAACAATTGTGAAAAACTGTAGTGTGCTGCAGCAAAAGTCAATCAGAACCAAAGCAAGCTGCCGGTGCTCACCCGCGTATGCGCTGGGTGAGCAACTTTCATTGGAATTAATGGGCTGCCATATTTGAATGCCTCATCCATAGTTTAATACATCCATGGTAAACACCTAGGACAGCCAATCTGGGAGATGGTTTTCATTTCTGGTATTATGATTATACTTTCTGATTCTGGAAGCAAGTTTCTACTTTTATATACCATACACTCTTTGAAATTTGAAAGCAGATGTCCTTATTATATATTTGGGTAAATGCTATATTCACAAAAGAGAAAGAAAATGTTTTTTGCTAAATAGGCTGCAATATTCACAGATCAAAATTTACCAAAACTCTTTTTACCCTTTTTTGTGTGATTTTTTGTTCTAAGAGTTTCCTCCTCTAAGAACAGTGACGTTGTTGAAATTGTGAACCTTTATAATACATTCAGTCTAATGTAATTATGTGAGCTGTGAATATTTGTAAATTTTTTGTACATTTAGGTAGTATACTACAAAGAACTATTGCAATAAGGTAGGTTTAAGGAAACATACATCATCACCTTGTAAAGTGGACATAATCAATTATAATACAGTTTTTAAAGCTTTGTTATTATAACTCTATTTACTCAGAGATAGTGTTTATGTACCATTTGAGTTCATTGATCAGAGGAAGGAACACAAGTAATTCTTTATGTTTTGTTTTTTTGCTCGTGAAATTGCATTTGTGACTATGGAATTTAGCCATTTAGCCATTTAGCCAAGATAACTTCTAAAAAATGTTTGTCTTCCTCCTTACCCTTTTCAGTAAATCCAAACATCACATTTTCCCACAAAAGTGAAAAGTGAGAGTAAATATTATCAATTATAAACCATTAATTATTTGTGTATAGGCAGTGCCAGAATAAATGTAGTGCTGTTTCAATGTGCTCCTGACACAATAAAAAATATCAATGACTTTTTAAACAAGTAATGGCTAGCATGGTAGATTTTATGAATAATTTTAAATGACCTCTTTAACCTTACTTATTAAGTATTTATGGGGCAATAACCACACTTTCGTCCAATAGGAAGTGACACTGGGCATTGTTGTAAGATCCTGCTCAAAAAGAGCACAGTTTGCTTTATTGTTTGTCTTCGGGTGCAAATATTGGTGTGATATTTTTATATTTGGCAGACGCTTTTATCCAAAGCGATGTACACATGAGATTTTAATACAACACAAGCAAGGATCTAGTCAGGAGAGAATAACGAGAAGGCTGGAGTGATAAAAGCTCAGCCAGCTGAGGAGTATGGCCATTAAAAAGTGCTGTTACTGAAGGAACAGCATCCATAGCCAGTTAGCCACTGAGAATTCTTTGGGTGCTATAGGCATTTCACTTTGACAGCCAATTATTCACTAAGACATCTATCCAGGGATATAGTGGGTAAATGAGGAGGTGAGTAAACTATGAGCCCCCTCATCATAAGGAAAACAACCACCAATATGAAGAAAAATCAATCAATCAATCAATCAATCAGAGAAGCTCTATATCCTTCATATAACTTCGACACTTCTTACGATGACATAAACTATACATATTTACATCATGAACATTTATGTCAAGCCGGTAAACTCCATTGCTAGAAAATAAAACCCATGGCCCAGCCTTAATAGAATAGAATAGAATAGAATAGAATAGAATAGAATAGAAAAACATTAGCTGTCCAGGAGATGGGATGAATTTGGGATGGGATAGATTTAAATAAGGAATTAATTTACAACAGTAGTATTGAGAATCAAATGAATAAATAAAACGTGCAAAGAAAATAAAATTTAATTCCAGGTTTTACTTATTGTTTTTATGTAGCTGTGGTCAGAACCTCCATCCTATCGGGGTGGAAGACTGGCCAATATCATTTTTTTAATAAAAGAGATTCTAGTTGAGACCATGACCAAGGATCAATTCCCTTTGGGTGATTACACTGATGATGATGATGATGATGATGATGATAATGATGATGATGATGAAACTTTAAAGGTGCACTAGGCAGCTTTGCACTGTGGCAGCCCTAAGCGGCAACGAGAAATAGCTGCTTGATTTTTGAAAATTTGAAGGACTTCATTACCCAGAAATCCTGTAACATGTTATCCGTAAACTGTGCACTCCTTGGTCCTTTATTTCTTGTTCTTAGTGTCTGGTGGGGGTCCAGCTTTCTCTGGACGGAGCGCTCGTTCACTGCTGTAATGGAGAAAGTTTCGATTTCACTCTGAAGTTTCCATTCCTCACTTCTTGTGTGGAGAAGATTTCCTGCCAGTGATTATACTGACACCACTGACATGCTTTTCTTTGTTGCAGCCCCACTTCACAATTTGGGCTGACAAGATGGTTTGTTTTTTTTACATAAAAAATCTTGCCTAGTGAAGCTTTAATGATCTCCACAGAGAAATTGGGTCGGCAGAGCAGCATAGAATAGGATTTAGATAAGAATGAAATAAGAGGACAGTAATGCAAATAAAACAAATGCGCAAGTGTGCATTGCTAGCTGTTCACATGTTCACCTATACAGATGGAAGAACATACTGTATGTACAGTACAGAAATGTGTCCAGAAGTGTAAATATGAATCACTAGCTATTCACATTATCGGATTTATGGATGGTATGTAAGCCAACAGGAACATGTGCAGATGCGCATTGTGAGCAATTGCCTTGTAAATGTAATGTGTAATGTGTAAAATGTGATGTGTCAGAAATATTTAGGCTACTGACTCATAAGAGGGTTTTGAAAGGGTTTCAGAAGACCAAGGTTGATGGGACTTTCTCAAACCATAGAGGAGCATGCAATCCTAACTGAGGTTAACTGAAGTTAAAACATGACTAGAGTCCCGAGGTTTTCACAGGACAACGTACATGAATATGTACAGGTCATGTGCATAATAAGTCCTTACTGATAGTGACATACCCTATTTAGTTTAGATTAAGTCAAATGACAGTTGTTTTGGAATGTTATATCTCTTTAGTCTCAGAAGATTGCTTTAAAGCAATGGAGGATGTAATCTTGTAGTGACATTAAATTATACATAAGATTGTGAACATCAAGGCCCGCAGTCAGTATCAAGAGAAGTCATTCAGCCAAGCAACTTATGAATGCTTAATGTACAGTTATGAAGGCAAACATGACCGCTCCATACACCTACCAGGCCATTTCATGTTCAGCCGTGTATGAGTCAACTTGTGTGTAAACCCAATGCATAGATGTGGTGTTTTCGGTTGTTTAATCCATTAATATTGTATTTTCACGTTTTTGCAGTGTAGAACAGATTGCAAGCAAATATAGCCAAAAACAGAACATGTTGACCCATCGCCTCCCCACCCTCACATACTATCCTACATATACATACATATACACAATTTGATACTGATCTTTGTGAACCTCTTCACAGATACTGTCCTGTTAAAGCATAATTCACTCTATCTTAAGGAAGGAGACCATTTCATTAAGCCATGTTTTAAAGAGAGGTAGATCACCACTTCTTCAAGATAAAACGCTTGGCAATCACCATGGCAAACAGTAGAGCCCGCTGTTCTGTGTATGACAGTGAGAGCAGCCAAGAAAGACCAATTCCTCATTCCTGTAACCCGATAACCATAAAGAACCTCATGTTAATCTTTAGAGAAAGTCAAATAAAATGTGTGAGCAATGAAGTCTATGACTTAGAAAACAATCACATAATCACTGATATTATAGCCAGGGAGATAAAAGCGGAGATAGTGAAATCTAGAATCAAAGTCATGATTCCTCTGGAATGCCTAATGCCTAATCCAGAGGTTCTCAAATGTTTTCATGTCTCGGACTCCCAAATAGACACATTAGACCCCACTGACCCCCATCTGATCAGATTTAGTCCCAGGATTTTAGTTGTTGATTTAGTATTGAACACTAGAACTGTCTCCTGTACATGGAGAGATAACAGTGATGAGAGTGAAACCTATGATTATAATAGTCACACCTAACTATACCCAACTGACGCCAATACGTAATTCATCAGTGATTGGTATGTGCATGCGTGTGTGTGTGTGTGTGTGTGTGTGTGTGTGTGTGTGTGCGCGTGGAGTTGGGGGCGGGGGAAGGGGAAGAGGAAGAGGGGGGGTTGTCTTCCAAATTTCTGCAATATCCAAAACGTGTGCGCGCCGTCATCCACAACCCCCGTCGTCGACATCCCCCGGTTGCGTGTGCGCGCACGGAGAGAGACAGGAGAACGCACGGGCGAGAGAGAAAGAGGGAGAGAGATAGACAAGCAGCGAACGAGCGAGCGAGAGAGAGAGAGAGAGGGAGAGAGAGAGAGAGAGAGAGAGAGAGAGAGAGAGAGAGAGAGAGAGAGAGAACCACAAGAGCAGCATCCAAAACCACAGACATGGGGCTCTCGGTATGTGCAGTTATAGAGGACTGATATAGACTAGCTTACATATTTCTAAAAAAAAATGTATGCGTAAAAGGACTCCCGTCGCTCCTGTGTTTGTGTTTTTTTGGGCTACTTTAATTTCTGCCTTTAACATGTCAGGCGTTTGGCACACAAATGTTCCCGTTCGTTTCCTCTAGATGTCTGCTCATTTGCGGAGGATTCATCTCGGGAAGCTCGACGGGGGCAGCGCGTCTCTCCTTTGAAGCCTTTTGGTCTGATGCGCGGGAGAGCAGATGCCGCTACATTATTAACACGAGGAGACGGCGGTGAAGTGCTCAAAGAAAATAATGCGTCTCATCTCGTCCAGCCCTGGCCGTTGTTTGTGGCTCTGTGAGCTCGGTTGGCTCCGCTGTGTCTTTACGCGTTGAGAGGAGCGGAGGAGGAGGGAGGATTTTCCCCGTCTCGGTTGGATCACGCATCGCTACTGAATTGATTGATTGATTCGGAGGGGGGGTGAGGGAGGGAGGGCATTTGGATGTGAGGCTACTCCTAAAAGAGCAGAATCTGGATCTGCTGATTGATCTTTAGGAAAAGTGGGGAACCAGTCAGTGGACCTTTGCACAATTGTTGTAGTGGCGTTTTTTTTGTTTTTGTTTTTTTTATATATATAATTTCCTTGTACCCACGGATAAGGGGAAAGGGGGCATCAAGAAGAGGGGAACACCGGATCAGCACTGCTGTGTGCGGGGAGGGAGGGGGGGAGAGAGAAAAATGCTGCCTTCGCAAGAAGCCTCCAAAATCTACCATGACAACTACATGCGCAACTCGCGGGCCATCGGGGTCCTGTGGGCCATCTTCACCATCTGCTTGGCCATCATCAACGTGGTGGTGTTCATCCAGCCCTACTGGATCGGCGACAGCGTCAACACCCCCCACGCCGGCTACTTCGGCTTGTTCCACTACTGCGTGGGCAACGGGAACTCCAACCGGGAGCTCACCTGCCAGGGCAGCTTCTCCGACTTCAGCTCCATCCCGTCCGGAGCCTTCAAGGCGGCCTCCTTCTTCGTGCTGCTGTCCATGGTGCTGATCGTCAGCTGCATCGCCTGCTTCGCCCTCTTCTTCTTCTGCAATACCGCCACGGTCTACAAGACGTGCGCCTGGATGCAGCTGCTATGCGGTAAGGAAGACACTTTGGCTGTTTTGGGTTTTTTTTTGGGGGGGGGGGGGTTCCCTCCTCCTCCAATGCCTCTGGAGGGTGGACAACTTTCAGGAGAGGTGAGGTGATAGTGTGCCGAGTTAGAGAGATCAGACCCCCCCCCCCCCACCCCCTTACTTGTCAGGGCACCCCAGAAATTTCAGCAGCGTCCCTGATCTACAGGAAGATGGGAGGGCATCATTCATTCTGTGCACGAACACCGCGTGGGGGTCTGTTCATCACGAGTGAAGCCTCCCTCTCATCTTCCATGGGCGTCAATTGGGTATGCGAAAGTATGGGCACTCCCCATAGCTTATAGCCTAAGTGAGTTGAAATTTGATCTTGTTTATCTTGATCTTTTTTATCGTCCATTAACCATTTATTATTAATGGACAACAAAGATCAAGAGAAATTTATTTGGAAGCCCTATCTAAAGAAAAAAGTAATTCAGGATCAGTGTTAAATACCATGCAAACAATAAAGTTTATTTTCTTTTACCACTGAAGTCATTTGACCCAATGGTTGCAACAATGTGTCACAGTGTAATTGTATGGAATTATCATAATGAACTGCCTGCAGCGGTGTTGCATCAAAGATCACAGTTTCTATTTTAGTGCCATATCTGCCTGCCAGATTAGCCTACGTTATGCATGATCCGCATATGCATTCCAGTACATTCCCACTCTTTGCATTCATTCATTCATGCAAGATCCAATAGCCAAACAGCATGTGAGGCCTATAAATGTATTAGATGGGGCTGTAAGTTGTCGGACCCTGTTGAGCTCACTGATTTTGGGTGCAATACAATTGAAAACAGACTCCATTTTGATCTATTTCAGGTGCAATGGAATGGAATGGATTTTCCTAATTAGATCAAACTGATGCTCACTTTTGTCTTTTTCCTGAAACGTCTGAACGTGACAAATTGTGACAGGAGCTGCTTTTGCTCTGGTCCTCTAACCTTCCTTTCCACAGTCGTAGCTGTGCTATACAGTATGTCTAAGCTGTTGTGACAGAAACATGGAATAGCAGCCACTTGTGTGTGTGTGTGTGTGGCAGTTCATTCCCAGAGCTGGTATTCCCCCGTCATGGAGCGAACAGATTGTATCACTTCAGGTGGAGCCCCTACAAGTGTCTCACGCAAGCTCAGTCCGCATCAAAGAATCCCCCAGCGAACTCCTAATCACACAAACCACTAATTAACTAGACATGGTGCAGATGAAATTGGCCTCAAATGTGTTTAAAAAAAAAAAGACAGCAACTGTTCATGCAGGCGGGAGCTGATTCTCATGATTTGGAGATGAGGTTTGATTTGCATTTTGTCGCTGTCTCTCTCATATATACACTCACACACAGGTTATTCCACTAATCGTCACTCCTGGGGAGGGGTTGGGGGGGGTGCTAGACCATTTGAAGAGATCTTTCCAAAACGAGATATCCACCTCCTGAGAAAAATGACACACTCCTGATAAATGACTGATAGTACAAAATTCAAACAAATGATAGTGCTTCTAAAGGATAGCAGGTAAGTTAAGTCCGTGATTGACAAAATGATAACACCATTACAGAGTGGATCCTCTATATTTTAGAAGTATTGAATGATGAACTTCAGGTAATGATTTTTTACATTAGACAGCGCTAACTTATAAAACAGGGGCAATATCAGTTATTGTTCTGAGCCTCTGGCCATGGTCGGCTTCCTCCGCTCCGGTCCAGCATGCTGCTGTATGTCATGTCATCAGGTGTTGTCTCAGCCCATTAGGCAGCACTATGAAGGAGATCTGCCTGGCTAGGGGAGTTTCTCAATGGGCTTGGCGGTGCATCGCAGTAAAAAGTGAGTCAGTGCCTCCCTTTGAAGAAGCCAAGGCCAAGCTGAGGCAGTGCATATATGAAATATTTGCAAAGCCTCGCGGGAGATGAAATTCAAGGCACGGCGTAAAGGTGGAGTCCTTTGTTCTCAGTTTGGAAAAGTTGTAGTTAAAGATACTACGTGCAGTATTATGTCTTAGACTACATTTCCCATAAATCCTGTTGCTTCCTATCACGTCGCCTCATGTTGGTTTTGAAGAGTAAGAAGAAGAGCTGATAGGAGCCCTTGAGAACAGCCAATATGCATTCAGATGAGGTGCGCTAACGTCAAGTTGAAATTATGCAGTTAGAATAGTGGAACTGGAATACAGTTGTGGATTACTTGCAAAGTAAGCAGATTTCCCGCCAAATCCAACCCATTGGCACACAATGTAAAATGCAGTGTAGAGGCTGGTAGAGGCTGACAAACTTTTCAACGATGGTCTCATTTATTTACAGCGATTACACCAATGTCTCAAAATTAATATGGTAATTATTTATTGATTTTAAAATGATACACAAACAACTTTAAATTGTAGTAGTTGCATTCACCAGTGGAATACTACAACTTATCATACCAATAAGGCCACGAGGATGCCCTCACTTCCTTGTTGAATCTGTTTTCTAATGCCTCATTGTGTACAGTAGGCTTCAGTGGAGTGGGGCTGAACGATAGAGGATGTAACTGGCAATAATGCTGCAGCAAAATGTCATTTCAATTCCCTCCGGAATGGCAAATCACACAGCATTGAATGCTGTAGTCTTTGAATTTCATTCAAGAGTCTGTCCTGGATGCAGGAGAGAAGAGCTATGGTGGC
Organism: Centroberyx gerrardi; assembly: GCF_048128805.1. Lineage (NCBI taxonomy): Eukaryota > Metazoa > Chordata > Actinopteri > Beryciformes > Berycidae > Centroberyx > Centroberyx gerrardi. The sequence goes on along the minus strand of NC_136001.1, from coordinate 6,260,467 downwards.
ATTTCCATCACTAAGCGCTTACCTAACCATTAATACTTGTTAGCTATATCGAGTTTTCTCCCTTGACTGCCACAAAGGTTAAGTTTGACATATTCTGTAAGAAGTTGACATAACATGGAGGGGGATTTCAAAAGGGATTCCTCCTGTTGTTGCTTTGGGGTGGATTTTCTATTCTGCTCTCCCCATTCCCCCTTCCATTACCTCCGTCTCTTCTATCCCCAAACCTGCCTGTATTTCCCCCGTTACATCACTCTGTCAGTCCCCAACTCTTTTCTTCTTCACTTCTCTCCCTTCATCCCTCACGAGTCTGTTTTCCGCAGTTCCCTTTTTCCCAGCTTCCCGAAGCCTGCTGGTGTTTCCCATCGACATGCGGAGCAGCTTCAGAGGCGTCAAACCGACAATACACTCGCAGTGTGTCAGTTTTGCACGTCTCCTCTGAAACCGCAAGCAAGTTCTGAGAAATGTTGTCGCATGTGTTCACGACGTTTAGCACTTTTGCTCTTGTTGTTGAAAGACACGCTTTCCCTTTCTTCATTTGACTTTTGCTCGACAACTTCATAGCTTAAAAGGAAGGGTGCCCAGCTGGATTTGAGTTTTGAATCTTTTTACCTTAGTTCTTTGCCTTATCCTGGTGTAAGAGCATCATGATGGAGCTTTCACTCAAGGGAAAAATGATCTGAAGTATGGCGGGGCCAAAATGTTCCCAAAAGGTTCCCTTCATGTTGTTGAGATGGTTCAAAAGTATTTTATTTAACTGGCAAGCGAATCGTGTCATTTTCTGTGACTATTTTAATGCTGGCATGAGCTCAGCTGTACGCTCAGTGATCTATAAAAGATAGGCCCCATAGGTGGTTTGCTGGGTCAGTGCAAAATAGTGCAGTGCAGACAAATTCTCTGAAATATTGACTGTCGGCTCCAAAAGTGCTAAAAAGTGCTCCGATGGCCAGCTTTTTCCCCCACGACAGTTTCTTCTGGTATTTGTGGAATGAGAACTTAGGTACTACAAGTCTGACAGGTCATCAGAAGTGACTAATTGCAAGAGGCTGTATTGAACCTTTTTGGTCGCACAGAGGCAGACTAGATATTGGATGGCCCAGTCTAAACCCTGTTCCTTGCCAAAATGATACCATTTCTCAAAGGCAGTGCACCGTGCAAAGTACCATCCCGAGGGAGAGGAGAGGAACTTTGGCAGCGTTTTACATTACACAGGCATGACTCCAGAAAGAGGTAAGAATTGGAGACTTTATGGTGCTGCAAGGGCTGTAATATTTGAGTCCAGTCTTGGTCTTGAGTCCAGCCTCAAGACTTTTCTGACGTCTTGGACTTGCCTCAGTCTCGTGCCTGTTTTGACTCCGACTTCTCTTGGTCTCGGCTGCTATTGGATGTTGACTCGATTTATCCTGTCCAAACATTTTCAAAGATAAGTTTTCCTCCACCTGGTCCAGCCCTCCTTTATTTTCTCCCCAGCTCTACCAACAATTTAAGGGATTTCACTTGTGTAAAGTATGTACTGGTCATCAAAGTTCTATGCATCAATTAGTCAGAATCCAATGCATTGTTTGTTTAGATGTTGAAGAGTATAGTACAGAGATCCTGCAGATAGATCTACATCTCTGTTCATCCTTAAGAAACACCTTAAGCATTGTCTTGATATTTGGAAAGACATATACACTCTTTGTTGCCTGTTTTGGTCTTGGTCTTGGTCTTGAATCGTACTCGATTTCCTCTGGACCTGTTCTTGACTTGAACTCGACAGGATCTGGTCTTAGAATTGACTTGGACTCGACTGACATGGTCTTGCCTACAGTCCTGCATGTTTATTGTGTAATTTAGGTACATTTATATCCATTCCAACCTTATCATTGAGCTTGTTTAAAATAATAACCCGACATGAATGAGATGTGTAGTACTATGATTCAACAAACCTGATAGGCATGTCAGACAAAAATGATTTTCTTTTGTGTTTGGGTCGCCACAAACTCCCCGTGCATTTTTGGCAAACTCAGCAAATGCCTCTGCTTCAAACATAGCAGGATGAAGCCCTGAAGTATCTGGAGATGGCTGAAGCGTTGTATGTTCCACGTTACAGTGAGCTGGAACTGCACAGCCGGCGCTAGCTCTCCTGCAACTCACCTTTGTGCGTTATATGAAGATCCCTGTGTATTCAACATGTTGCAAACAGTCACAGTTGCCCACAGCATCAGAATGAATGGGGATGACCAGCGATTTATGGTCAATAAAAAGTAGGGTAAACTATGACCTCCAGGTAGTGATCATCACAAGGCAAACAACTTCCAATAGAAACAAAAATCAATTATATTTCCAGAAAACTTGTGTTTTTTCCCAAATGACACCCCATCCCATGACATATCTTCATGTGACTTAAATCATTGTAATACTAGTTACTACTTTGTATCCTAGGAATTAGGGATGGAACGATATATTGAAATTCAATATATCACAATACAAAAATGTGATGATACGTATCGTGGGGCATAAAAATGAATCGCGATATTAGCTCCATTTTATTCTGCTGTAGTAATCACAAATGAGAAGTGGAGAAGTTTTTTTTTTACTCCATCTTTGGTGCTCAGCGCTCATAGCTGTGGTGTTTCTGCACTGCACTTCCCAGAGATCACCTGTCAATCAAACAGTGTGTCCAGTACTGTGGCGTCTTTTTCCTTGGATTCTCTGTTGATGCAGTTTGAGTTTCTCTTTTCTTTGTCTGTTCAGCCATGGTGGCTATCACTGCTCATGCTAACTACCCAGTTCTTCTTCTTCTGTTGATTCCAAACTGGAAACATAAAACGCATCACTTCCTGTGCGGCAGAGGATTTTTCCCAGGAAAGAGCTTCCAGACGCCGAGTGTTTATAACAGCAAGTGGAAAAGCTTTCATGAACTGGATATAGGTTTAATTATTATTGTGTTACATCAATTGATGATAGAGAGTAGCAAAACGCTATTTTAACCATTTGAGTTGAAGAAATGGTTGGGGGGGTGGTGTGCCAATAAATAGGCTCCTAGCAGAGCCCTTGCCTAAACCTGTCCTACAGTGATAATACAGTAATACTAGAGTTATAAGGATGCAGCCCTGGTATTGTCGAATGCCTCTCAGAGTCACGATTCGGTGGCGTCACCCTCAGCGGTGGCCGCGATGCTGCCTTTGTGTCTGTGTTGTGTGGGAGAGAGAGCACTCCATTGATACACAGAGACAGTGCAGTAAACTTGCCTCCACCTACTGCCAGAGAGACAAAAGAGGAGGACTGCAGCAGAGAGGCGGCAAAGCGTACCGTGTGTGAATCAACACAGTGGATTCGTGGCCTCACCTGCTCCCTGCACTCTGGATCTGGATTCATACTGGAAGAATCTGCAGCCACCAGGGAGGCCCATGCTTTTTAACTTCATGTTTGACATGACTGAGAAATGCTTGTTTTTTCCTCTCTCTCCCCCTCTTCCTATATTTACAGTATCTCTAGTATATTTCACTCCCTGGCTATTTTTTTTTCCAGGATCACTGTGGTGTTATCCATTAGACCACAGAGAAAAGGAGGAGTAGTGTTGGGTGGTAACTGTTACTCAGTAATGCCAATACAGTAGGCTATTACCTTTCCCAGGTAGAGTAACAAATTGCTATGTCAATTTCAGTAATAAAATTACACTTACTAATCAAAACAAATACATGAAAGTCTGTAAGTTTTTTCTCACTCCCTCTAAATATCAGATTGAAGTGGAATTATCTGAAAGCTAAATCCAACCCCCATCTTCTATTCATTCTTGGCCAAATTAGTCGTCATCCTCTCAAACTAAGCTTCTCGTTTAGATGAGAAATGGTAGAAAAGTTGTCTTTCTCTGGGTAGAAGTATTCCCACTACTTTGATTTTATCCAGTAAAAGGACGACAAGAAGATTTGACATCAACACTGTTTGGTTTCCTGATCATTCACAGGAGAGGAAACTGACTGATCCTGATTTTAGAAGGGAAGAGAGGACGAAATCGCCAGTTTTGGGATAAAGTAGTAAAATGAGTGGTGTGACGAATTACTGCTCCCGGGAAGTAGGTTAGTAGTAGGATAATAAGTAAAGGAATGATATCACTTTTGAAATGAGTTGTGAGCAATGAGTAACATATTACTTTTGAGTAACGAGCCTAATACTGCTTACAAATAACTTTCATTGACGTCATGTATTGTTGTCACTAGTAATGTGTCACATACCAATTTACCAGTTTACCAATTTGGAGAGAGTAGTCTCCCTTGTACACTAAACTAGAGCACAAAATGTTCACAATGTGATACTATGGCATGGTAAAAATTCATATTAAAACAACTTCCAAAACTGTTTTGAACAGATATCAGAAAAATATTTAGGTCCTGATTTCACAAAACGATGCAGGTAGCAGCTATGGACGACTAATGGATGTCATGTCAACTTTCCACTATTGATATTTACACTGGTTTTCAACAGTGGTGCACACTGTCATACCAACATCTCTTCAGCGTCAAAATGTTTGCTGTTTTAGCTCTGCTAATGATGGGAAGGATGTTACACCTACACTTTATCTTTGCACAGGTCCCATCTTTGTCACAGTTTGTGCTCCATATGACATGACAGGGAGATGAAATGAAACACCGGGAGTCTCTACATCACATGTTTCACTATAGAGGCTGTTTCTCTAAGCTCTACACCCAGATTTAGGTGATGTAGGGGGAGGAAACACGCCTTCTCTCCTGTCATTAGCTGTTCCTCAGGGAGCTTGTCATGGACCTCTGCTGTGAACAGAGCCACACAAAGCAAACACCTTAATTATGGTCTCGTGAGACTGTGTGTGTCTGTGTGTGTGTGATGAAGCATCACTGTCACTACAGAAAATATGATTTGATGACTGAAAGGTGAGGAATGCTAAAAGGCAGGAAAGGACAAGATCAAGAGCGAGGAAGGTAGAACGGTAATTAAAGAAGTAAAGAAAGCCAGCAGATAAAGGAAAGGATTTAGGATATAGCTGGGGTGTGTGTATGGGTGTGTGTGTGTGTGTGTGTGTGTGCTGCCTGCCGAGACCCTGCTAATCTAATCCAGAGCTAATCTCCTATCAGAGGGGAGACTGCCCGGGGTTTCACATCGCAGCAGCCTACTCTCAGCCTACCAATAATCCATGGCTCTCTCCCCAGAGGTTAAGCCTCGACCAATTATTCTCCACACCACGCAAACCCCATCATCGCCGGCAGATCGGCCCAACAAGGCTCCCTCACTCCTTCACACCTCCCAGGGTGGAGGGGGCGAGAAACAAGGAGAGCAGAGGAAACGAATGAGGAGAGAAGTGAGGGAGGCGGGGGAAATGGTCAAGCTAGTATAACGGAATAGAGGCTGACACTATTTGTTGTATCAACTGGGTGTTATTGTGAATAGTCAGTGTTGGGCAGTAATTAATTACATGTAATTAAAGGTGCTAGGTGTATCATTTTAACATCAATAAATCATTGCCACATTAATTTTCAAATATTAACATAATTACTGTAAAGAAACGAAGCCATTGTTGAGAAGATTGGCGGCCTCTACTGGCCTCTACACTAAATTTGACATTGTGTGGCACCAGGTCGGATTTGGAGGGAAATCTGCTGGATTCTTCCAGAGCAAACAGAGCTAAAGCTTAAAGCTAAAGCTAAAGCTGGAAGGAGTGAAAGGCCGATGGACAAATCACTTGCAACATGTTTATCCTCTTCAGAAAGACAAGGTGAAAACCTTTGACTGAAATAGCAACATCCTCTTTGCAACAGGAAGCCACAGGGTTTATGGGAAATGTGGTCTTAATTTTGGGAAACAGTAGCACAAACAATACCACTGGTGTGAGATAGAGACTACCAATCGTCTCCACCATGGTCTCGTTTGTTTACGGTAATTATATCAAAGTATCACAGTTAATTTGACAATATCTTAACGTTTAAAAATGATACATGTAGCACCTTTGAACTAGCTTAAAGGATCAGAAGTTCAGCGATTTGGACCTATATATAATTTCTCTTTTACATACCTGTAGCACTTGGACCCACAGACAATATTGGCTCAAGAGTCAGCTGTCGGTTGAAACAGCAAGCTCAGTTGCTAGGCCTTTTGCTGCTAACAATGAGTCCAAACAGGGTTTGTCAATATATCTCCAAAAACGACATGATGACCAACCGACAAACTTATATCCACAACATCGAAAGCAGCGGCACCGCACCGTTTCCACTCAGTGGATCATCTTCTACCAAAATCTACTGTTTACAATCTGACCTGACCGTCCAAAACTAGATCACTCCGCCAGTAACGCACTTTCACCCCAAAGCAGTCTGTGCTGTGGCAGAGAAAAATAGTTCTGTGATTTCCTGACGAGTGAAAGTGTGTGTAATGAGGGAACTGCGTCATGAAATCAGAGCTAGTTTTAATTTATGTACTACAACTTTTCCGTTCACTCACAACAACTCCACTGTGGAGCCTTCAAATGCCTTTTTTGGAGATATTTTGACATACCTGTTAGCAGCAAGAGGACTAGCAACAGGAGCTTGTTGTTTCAACTGATAGCTGACTCTGGAGTAAATATTTTCTGCGGGTCCAAATACTACAGGTATGTAAGAGACAAATTAGATCCAAAATTGCCTAACTTATCCTTTAAGTACATTTTACAGCAGCTTGGTGGTAGTTCAACTAAATTCAAATTTGGATTTGTTTTTAGCAGTCATTTGTTTTGCAGTCATTTTGAGGTGTACTACTACTGCAACTGCCAAGCAAAATCACATTTTTGTTAAGGTAATCTGTGATAGTTTTTTGCAGTCATTGACATTGACAGATGTAGATATTTAATTTTTTTTGTTTTTGTTTGAGTGACTTTTTAAGTAACTTTAGTTAACCAAACTGTAACTCTCTTGAGGGGAGCTTTGCTGTAGTAATTTCTTCCAATGTGAAGTAACTGGTAGCTTGTAAAACTATCTTTCCCAACCCTGGGGAGTGCATTAGGCACCACTGCAGAGCCATCTAGATCAATTCACAGTGTGCTTGCATACACCTGTGTGTGTGTTGGATCCCCCTAAGTCTGTTTCAGAGGCTTTTTCCACGCTGCCAAGAATAAAACTGTGGGGGAAACACTGAATCCTTGCCATTTTTTAAATTTTCAACATCAAAATAGTCAAATGTAAAGATAGTGAATATCAGTGTAAAATGTAGCAGCATTGGCCTTCAACACTGGTCTTATATACTGAATGTGTATGTGTGCATGCCTATGTGTGAGTTTGTGTGTGTGTGTGTGTGTGTGTGTGTGTGTGAAAGAGGAAGCTGCCTAATGGGATTGGAGCGGGGCCTAATGCTCTTGGGCCGGGTGCAGATGATAGTTTAATCAGCTCTGTGGTGCAACTCTGCACTGGGGCCTCTCCTGGCCGCCGGGCCCGGTGACGGAGTTCCGGCGTGTACCGGCAGACTGCAGGTTGGTTGGACAGACGCTCGCCCGGTCAGAATCAGCAGAGGGACAGCTGCTCCACACCAGAACCAAAGCCCACGCCAACACCTAAACTATCACACAAGGAGAAATGGATGGAGGGAGCAAAACAAGTGCAAATCTGCACAGTAGCTTGCGGCTTTGATGCCTAATCAATGTTGAGATAATTTGGTTGTGTGTAGCAATTCTGAGATAGTATAGCTGTTTAGCTCACACACGCAAGATAGTGATCCGTAACCCCTAGACTGCATGCAGCCAGGATCAGTAGCGATTAGAGCTCGGGCATTTCATGCCATGTGCTAAAAAAGCTATCACACAAGGAGAAATGGATGGAGGGTGCAAGAAAAAGAGAGTGAGCTAGTCGTTCTCCTTTCAGCATTTCCCTGTTTCCCCTCTTCCTTCTTTTTCAATTCCCTTCCCTGTGTTCCCTGTGCTCACCTCAGTTCAGTTCTCAGCTCTATCCATTTTTACCTTCCATGGGTTTAACTTAAAAAAAAGACCTTTTTATTGCTGTGGGTATTTGCAAAGTTGTCCATTGTCACCACTGAATATTCCAAGGTAATTACATTATACTTAGAGAAGAAATTAGACATTTATTGTCATGGAATGTTTTGTGCCAACATATGAGCCAAAATCTCCTCCCCCCTTCCTCAATCCCTCCCTCTCTCATTCCCATGCTGCAAACCACGTTTTCCTTGTTTTCCCGAGGAAACATTGAGTTAGCACTGGGAATATCCTTTCTCTCCATCAGAGCTTGTGACGGAAAACACTGTTAACGAAACACATCTCCCCTGGGAGAGCAATACAGAGGCTGACACTCGCAGCAACACACACGCACACACGCACACATTGACTTTAACACGAGGTAACTTTCTTTGTTGTTCTCACCCCAATCCATGAATTAGTGAGCGAGTAATGAGAGAAAGAAAGGCAGAGAATGAGAGAGAACGAGAGAAGCCGCCACGCCTGCAGGGGACTGTAGTTATTTGTGTCTAATTAGCCTACATTCAGAGAATGCAGAGAATACCAATCTTTCAGGATCTCTCCGTCTCTTTCTCTCTTCTCTTGCCATAGTTATTCTGCTTTTGGCCACAAACTTCTAAGCAGGACTTGGCCTAGTTAGCAATGATTTGTTGCTGTTTAAGTGAGCTGGGTTTGGCTTCTGGAGTCGACCATGGAGCGGTAATTAAAAGGAAGACCAACAATGAGATGGATAGGTGTGGTACCCAACAGGGCTTTCTCATCATGCTGAAAAAAAATCCCTTAGTTGTGCCTTTAACTTAGTCAGGGGATGGCTATGTACTAATGCAACTGTGATATAAAGTACTGAGTGTGCAGTATTTATCTCGAGGCAAATAAACAACAGAAAATCTTTATTTTCATGGGTGCGGACTAGGGGAGAATTCTTTTCAGTTTTAGATGTCAACTCTTAAGGTTTTTCCACCAACAAACTCTTCACACTTCTCCATTATTAACTACACCTGGTCATAAACTGAATTCACAGCACTGCACTCGCTCGGAGCCACCAGTGACCTTGTTACCTCATTCCATCTCCCCGTAAATCATCATAACCGCTTATGGATTTTTAATTTCATGCCAGTCCTTGATACAGGGGGAGATAGCATTCCCTTGGTCTATAGCAAGGGTGGAGAGGCATTTCCTATCAACCTGACGCACAGAGGGAGATAATTACATGGAGGGCGTACAGTGACAAATTGTCAATCAGTGTCTAATGTATAGCTATTGATTTCCTGGCTTGTTAGACGTGCATGCTACTCTAAAGAGAGAGGCCTCGGGCAGTGGATGTCTTATTTAACGTGGGTGTTTCACTTCAATGGCAACAGACAGTTTTCTGTTAGAGAATATGTCAGAGTATTGACGTCCATGAAGTGTTGACTTGTTCCTAAATGGAGACAGCTTTCCAATATACACCTAGCTGATGGAAACTGCTCTTTTGTACTATAGGTACTGCATAGCAACTATATATGTACATTGGAAGATTCTGTCCTCAAGCAACATTATCTAGACACATAGCAATATGGAAGCAACATTATCTAGACACAGCAATATGGAAGCAACATTATCTAGACACATAGCAATATGGAAGCAACATTATCTAGACACATAGCAATATGGAAGCAACATTATCTAGACAGCAATATGGAAGCAACATTATCTAGACACATAGCAATATGGAAGCAATATTATCTAGACAGCAATATGGAAGCAACATTATCTAGACACACAACAATATGGAAGCAACATTATCTAGACAGTAATATGGAAGCAACATTATCTAGACAGCAATATGGAAGCAACATTATCTAGACACAGCAATATGGAAGCAACATTATCTAGACACAGCAATATGGAAGCAACATTATCTAGACACAGCAATATGGAAGCAACATTATCTAGACACATAGCAATATGGAAGCAACATTATCTAGACACATAGCAATATGGAAGCAACATTATCTAGACACACAGCAATATGGAAGCAACATTATCTAGACACAGCAATATGGAAGCAACATTATCTAGACACAGCAATATGGAAGCAACATTATCTAGACAGCAATATGGAAGCAACATTATCTAGACAGCAATATGGAAGCAACATTATCTAGACAGCAATATGGAAGCAACATTATCTAGACAGCAATATGGAAGCAACATCTAGACAGCAATATGGAAGCAACATTATCTAGACACATAGCAATATGGAAGCAACATTATCTAGACACAGCAATATGGAAGCAACATTATCTAGACACAGCAATATGGAAGCAACATTATCTAGACACATAGCAATATGGAAGCAACATTATCTAGACATAGCAATATGGAAGCAACATTATCTAGACACATAGCAATATGGAAGCAACATTATCTAGACACACAGCAATATGGAAGCAACATTATCTAGACACAGCAATATGGAAGCAACATTATCTAGACACAGCAATATGGAAGCAACATTATCTAGACAGCAATATGGAAGCAACATTATCTAGACACATAGCAATATGGAAGCAACATTATCTAGACATAGCAATATGGAAGCAACATTATCTAGACAGCAATATGGAAGCAACATTATCTAGACACATAGCAATATGGAAGCAACATTATCTAGACACAGCAATATGGAAGCAACATTATCTAGACAGCAATATGGAAGCAACATTATCTAGACACATAGCAATATGGAAGCAACATTATCTAGACAGCAATATGGAAGCAACATTATCTAGACACATAGCAATATGGAAGCAACATTATCTAGACACATAGCAATATGGAAGCAACATTATCTAGACACAGCAATATGGAAGCAACATTATCTAGACAGCAATATGGAAGCAACATTATCTAGACACATAGCAATATGGAAGCAACATTATCTAGACAGCAATATGGAAGCAACATTATCTAGACACAGTAATATGGAAGCAACATTATCTAGACAGTAATATGGAAGCAACATTATCTAGACAGCAATATGGAAGCAACATTATCTAGACATAGCAATATGGAAGCAACATTATCTAGACATAGCAATATGGAAGCAACATTATCTAGACACAGCAATATGGAAGCAACATTATCTAGACAGCAATATGGAAGCAACATTATCTAGACACAGCAATATGGAAGCAACATTATCTAGACACAGCAATATGGAAGCAACATTATCGAGACACATAGCAATATGGAAGCAACGTTATCTAGACACATAGCAATATGGAAGCAACATTATCTAGACATAGCAATATGGAAGCAACATTATCTAGACAGCAATATGGAAGCAACATTATCTAGACACATAGCAATATGGAAGCAACATTATCTAGACACATAGCAATATGGAAGCAACATTATCTAGACACACAGCAATATGGAAGCAACATTATCTAGACACAGCAATATGGAAGCAACATTATCTAGACACAGTAATATGGAAGCAACATTATCTAGACAGCAATATGGAAGCAACATTATCTAGACACAGCAATATGGAAGCAACATTATCTAGACATAGCAATATGGAAGCAACATTATCTAGCCAGCTATATGGAAGCAACATTATCTAGACACATAGCAATATGGAAGCAACATTATCTAGACACATAGCAATATGGAAGCAACATTATCTAGACAGCAATATGGAAGCAACATTATCTAGACACATAGCAATATGGAAGCAATATTATCTAGACAGCAATATGGAAGCAACATTATCTAGACACACAACAATATGGAAGCAACATTATCTAGACAGTAATATGGAAGCAACATTATCTAGACAGCAATATGGAAGCAACATTATCTAGACACAGCAATATGGAAGCAACATTATCTAGACACAGCAATATGGAAGCAACATTATCTAGACACAGCAATATGGAAGCAACATTATCTAGACACATAGCAATATGGAAGCAACATTATCTAGACACATAGCAATATGGAAGCAACATTATCTAGACACATAGCAATATGGAAGCAACATTATCTAGACACATAGCAATATGGAAGCAACATTATCTAGACACACAGCAATATGGAAGCAACATTATCTAGACACAGCAATATGGAAGCAACATTATCTAGACACAGCAATATGGAAGCAACATTATCTAGACAGCAATATGGAAGCAACATTATCTAGACAGCAATATGGAAGCAACATTATCTAGACAGCAATATGGAAGCAACATTATCTAGACAGCAATATGGAAGCAACATCTAGACAGCAATATGGAAGCAACATTATCTAGACACATAGCAATATGGAAGCAACATTATCTAGACACAGCAATATGGAAGCAACATTATCTAGACACAGCAATATGGAAGCAACATTATCTAGACACATAGCAATATGGAAGCAACATTATCTAGACATAGCAATATGGAAGCAACATTATCTAGACACATAGCAATATGGAAGCAACATTATCTAGACACACAGCAATATGGAAGCAACATTATCTAGACACAGCAATATGGAAGCAACATTATCTAGACACAGCAATATGGAAGCAACATTATCTAGACAGCAATATGGAAGCAACATTATCTAGACACATAGCAATATGGAAGCAACATTATCTAGACATAGCAATATGGAAGCAACATTATCTAGACAGCAATATGGAAGCAACATTATCTAGACACATAGCAATATGGAAGCAACATTATCTAGACATAGCAATATGGAAGCAACATTATCTAGACACATAGCAATATGGAAGCAACATTATCTAGACACACAGCAATATGGAAGCAACATTATCTAGACATAGCAATATGGAAGCAACATTATCTAGACACAGCAATATGGAAGCAACATTATCTAGACAGCAATATGGAAGCAACATTATCTAGACACATAGCAATATGGAAGCAACATTATCTAGACAGCAATATGGAAGCAACATTATCTAGACACATAGCAATATGGAAGCAACATTATCTAGACACATAGCAATATGGAAGCAACATTATCTAGACACAGCAATATGGAAGCAACATTATCTAGACAGCAATATGGAAGCAACATTATCTAGACACATAGCAATATGGAAGCAACATTATCTAGACAGCAATATGGAAGCAACATTATCTAGACACAGTAATATGGAAGCAACATTATCTAGACAGTAATATGGAAGCAACATTATCTAGACAGCAATATGGAAGCAACATTATCTAGACATAGCAATATGGAAGCAACATTATCTAGACATAGCAATATGGAAGCAACATTATCTAGACACAGCAATATGGAAGCAACATTATCTAGACATAGCAATATGGAAGCAACATTATCTAGACAGCAATATGGAAGCAACATTATCTAGACAGCAATATGGAAGCAACATTATCTAGACACAGCAATATGGAAGCAACATTATCTAGACACAGCAATATGGAAGCAACATTATCTAGACACATAGCAATATGGAAGCAACGTTATCTAGACACATAGCAATATGGAAGCAACATTATCTAGACATAGCAATATGGAAGCAACATTATCTAGACAGCAATATGGAAGCAACATTATCTAGACACATAGCAATATGGAAGCAACATTATCTAGACACATAGCAATATGGAAGCAACATTATCTAGACACACAGCAATATGGAAGCAACATTATCTAGACACAGCAATATGGAAGCAACATTATCTAGACACAGTAATATGGAAGCAACATTATCTAGACAGCAATATGGAAGCAACATTATCTAGACACAGCAATATGGAAGCAACATTATCTAGACATAGCAATATGGAAGCAACATTATCTAGCCAGCTATATGGAAGCAACATTATCTAGACACATAGCAATATGGAAGCAACATTATCTAGACAGCAATATGGAAGCAACATTATCTAGACACATAGCAATATGGAAGCAACATTATCTAGACAGCAATATGGAAGCAACATTATCTAGACACATAGCAATATGGAAGCAACATTATCTAGACACATAGCAATATGGAAGCAACATTATCTAGACACATAGCAATATGGAAGCAACATTATCTAGACACATAGCAATATGGAAGCAACATTATCTAGACACATAGCAATATGGAAGCAACATTATCTAGACACAGCAATATGGAAGCAACATTATCTAGACACAGCAATATGGAAGCAACATTATCTAGACACAGTAATATGCAAGCAACATTATCTAGACAGCAATATGGAAGCAACATTATCTAGACACAGCAATATGGAAGCAACATTATCTAGACACAGCAATATGGAAGCAACATTATCTAGACACAGCAATATGGAAGCAACATTATCTAGACACATAGCAATATGGAAGCAACATTATCTAGACAGCAATATGGAAGCAACATTATCTAGACACATAGCAATATGGAAGCAACATTATCTAGACACAGCAATATGGAAGCAACATTATCTAGACACACAGCAATATGGAAGCAACATTATCTAGACACAGCAATATGGAAGCAACATTATCTAGACACAGTAATATGGAAGCAACATTATCTAGACAGCAATATGGAAGCAACATTATCTAGACACAGCAATATGGAAGCAACATTATCTAGACACAGCAATATGGAAGCAACATTATCTAGACAGCAATATGGAAGCAACATTATCTAGACACATAGCAATATGGAAGCAACATTATCTAGACATAGCAATATGGAAGCAACATTATCTAGACACATAGCAATATGGAAGCAACATTATCTAGACACAGCAATATGGAAGCAACATTATCTAGACACATAGCAATATGGAATCAACATTATCTAGACACATAGCAATATGGAAGCAACATTATCTAGACAGCAATATGGAAGCAACATTATCTAGACAGCAATATGGAAGCAACATTATCTAGACAGCAATATGGAAGCAACACATGGCAACATTGCAGAGAAATTATTAAGACACATCGCAACCTTATCTAAAGACCAACACAGTATGACCTGTTATGTTACGAAATCCTTCCTGTTTCAAATGGCTCGGGTTATTTTGCTTTAATGAGCCCATATTGTTCATGACCTGAGACATTTGTGATGCTGGCTGTTGCTTCTAATCTGGTGTTTCCTCCGGGGCAGATGACAATCTGAGCCGCTCTGTCTGATATGTTCATTTTCGCCGCAGTCTTAGACACACTTCACTGGACCCGCTGCTGAATCCAAACCTTAGATAAAGACAGCCTATAAACAATTTTAATGGTCTATTTTGGGACCCTCCCTACCCCGATAACATTTTTATTTTTTGACGCCACTGCGTGCTCAAATCCTCACCCACGCAAAATAACAAGGCTGAATAATCCCATTGATGTACGCAGGCTGTATGTTCGTACGTGTGTGTGCAGAAGTTCATATTGTTTACATGTGTATTGCTGGCTCCATCCACTGCCTCTGATGTGAGTAACTCAGCACTGAATCAGGCAGCACTGTGTTTATCTAAAGCACGACACATAAGACTCAACACTCCCTCTGTACGGCTCTGTGTGTTAGTGGGGCCAACATGTCGCACTATGCCATGATACTTCATATTTGGCACATACACATTTTTTTAATCACAGTTTTCATTCAGTGTATCAATCAATCAGTCATCAAGGGTTTGAGGAGCTGCATTGCTGCTGTGTTTTCTGATCAGCTTGAAAATCGTGGTAGGCTACTCATTGTGTGTTTCAGTTAACAATATACAGGCCTCCTCAATAGTAGGATATGAGGCAACCGGTAGTACCACATAGTTTTAAGTAATTCAACTGTTAAGTCTTTACCTACTTAGTCACAGCTTTGGTAACTTACTGTTCTTACCATGTATTTATCTGGTAAATACCCAGTACTTAGGGTGACTGTAAAAGGGGAGCGTTACCAGATGTACAGTAATATTGAACACCAGTAGAGCCTAGTATCAAAAAGTTATCTTTTATTAGCAATGCTGGTGTAACCCTAACCCTAACCCATGTCAATGGGGTGTGAAAGTAGCCTTTTTTACTCTGAAAAAAGCTTGCAAACCACTGTATTTCCACAGCTGTAGTTATAATAAGAATAGCAACAGAGCTGCTTGAAAGGACTTATATGCAATTTTGGGAGCAATGAGTTTCATTTGTTTTCAATTTGACTCAACAAATATTAACAGGACATTGGTGCATCTTCCTGATACTTTCATTTATACTAGCCCCATATTGCAAACATACATTTGACATGCACTTGTCACTTGAGATATATTTTGACATATGCAAAAATTGTAGATGACATTCAGATTCATTCTTTTTGGATACTGGAAATACATGCTTTCTATATGTCGGCTAATAAAATATATATTTCAAATTAATGTCATCTATATGTGCAAGTGCATTTTGGGCTAATCTTTGTATGTTTTGAAACAGTAAACACTTTTTGAAGTGCATGTGATGTGATGGGAAGTGTATGTGTTTTTCAATATGGGACGTGAATCAGAAATATTAGTCTAGTCAGTGTTGCTGCTAGTGTTTACCTGCCAATCACGCTCTATCTCTCCTACGCACCAGGGCTAGAGCTGGCACATTATGTGTGTGTGTGTGTGTGTGTGTGTGTGTGTGTGTGTTTTCCTGTGTTTGTCCTGGGTGTTTGCTGTGTTGTGGCTGCCAGTATGTATACTGCTGCTGTGTATTCCCTGGACTTTCTCCCATTCATGTGACTCATCTAAAAAAAAAAAAAAACACACAACAAAAAAAAAACACTGATCATCCTGTTTGGGTTCTAGTGCATACCAGAGCTGTGTGTGTGTGTGTGTGTGTGTGTGTGTGTTACTCCTCGTTGCAGTGCATTGCAGGGTCTTCATTTTTGGTCATTCTCCTGTCTCTCCTTCCCCTCTCTCCTTTTTTCTGTCATTCACTTCATCCTCGATCTGAGCTGGGACTGAGAGCTGGGAGGCAGAATATTTGAGCCCCCCCACCCCCCCAACCCCCCCCCACCCTCATCCCACCCCCTCACCCCTTCTCGCCGGTTGCCATGGCACCCCGCCCCCCCCGCATCCGGATCCCTCCATCCTCCCATCCTCCATCCTCCTCTGGTTTTCCATCAGATCTCCTTCTCCCTTCGTCCATCTCCTCCTCTTCCTCCTCCCTATTCCCCATTTCTCTCTCCTCCCCTCCTCGCTCTAGTTTTTGATCATCATTCACTCATCCTGTCTCTCTCTCTCTCTTTTTTTTTTAACTCCCTCTATCTTCTCCCATTTTTTCTTGTTTCATTTTCCCCTTTTTCTCTTTCTCCATTCCCTTTTCATACTCTCCACAGGCTTGTGTCTCTAATGTTCTAATGTTTAGGTAACTGGGAGTACATACAGTATGCTTCTAAATAGAAGGGCCATTGTATGTGTGTGTGTGCGTGTGTGCGTGCACATGCTTATTCATCTTGAAGTCATGCTGTGCTGATAGTTGTAAAAGCACTGCTACAGGATAATTGGCTGCATCGACCAATCTCGCATGTGTCACAGTCGCACTAATTGAGAAGCAGAACGTGCGTGCAAAAACACACACACACACACACACTCCCCCGACTCACCTCTTTCTTTCTCCAGGTCTGACACACACACACACACACATCCAGAGCACCTGAAACTCTCTCCATACTCTTTCCATCTGGCGAACTGTTGTCCATATGTTGAACTGACATCGCCAAATGGCATCACCCTCATATTAGAGAGCAGCAGAAAATAATAACCTACCATCTTTAGGCTCCTTACTGTGCTTGTTAAGACCTGGTACATGAATATGTAATGACATGGTAAACTACAGACAGCATATTAGGGCCGTTGACTTTTTTTTTTACCGCAGCTGGGGGGAGGGGGGTAATATTCTGAGAAAAAACTCAAAGTCAGAACTTTGCGACAAAAAAATCTGAAAAAACGTCTCTTTGGCAAGGAACCATGTTGCTTCACTTTGCAAGTTTACCTATCTAGATAGTGAAATGAATGTATTATAATTAATGAATTTCTGAATCATAACCTATAGCATTTTTTTCTTGCAAATTTCTGACTTTAATCTCAGAAATTCAGTTTTTTCTCTGAAACTGAGGTCATAGTTTACCCTACTTGCGACTACATCAAAAGTTTTTTTTTACTACTATAACAAAATTTAGGTTAAGTTATTAAAGGTGGAGGTTTTGTCAGTCAATAAAACTGATTAAAGGTCCCATACTCTCCACTTTCCAGTGTTTTATTTTCTGTCTTGAGGTCCATTCAAAGCTGTGTGTGTGGTGTCATGAACCAAAAACACTCTCAATCCATTTTTACACGTTCATTTTCCAGCATCTCTCTGAGCCTTACCAAGAACAGGCTGTTTCTGTCGCTGTGTCTTTAAGGCTCATTAATATTAATGACCCCTCTGTTCTGATTGGCTAACCGTTTCAAGAGTGAAACGTGAGACATCACAGCCCGGCAGCTACAGGCAGCCACAGGTAGTGATGGGCGGACTTGAAACACGCAAAACAGCGTTTTGAAATGCTTCGACACTTGTGCGACACTGCCGTGTTGACACAGCGCTCCGAGGCGTGTATCAAAGTGGCCGAGTCACGTGACTTCAGCAAACGAAGCTTCGTTACGTCGTATTGTTTCCAAACGTGTCGAAGTTTTGGTGATCGGACGCTAGGGGGTCGAGCCTGAAGTGAACCTGTGTCAAATGTATGGCAACTACTGATCTCAATCAGTTGTCATAACTTAGGCTCTTACTAACTGACTGATTCAAACGAGTTTTGGCTGATCTGCAGTCAGTGATTCCAGGTTTCCTACAGATCACCCGATGTGCCTTCCCACTAATATTTACAATAAAAACAAATAAACATGGCCAAATGCTGTGGGTTTCCATGTAGGAGAGAGAGACGAGATCTTTCTGGCTGATATTCAGAGAGATTTAGTTGATTTGGAGAAATGGAGGGAGCAAGAAAGGCCAAGGATACAAACAACTACAAATTGTTTTCTTCAATAAAAAAAATCCTGATAACACTTGGAATTTCCTATTCCATACACTACTTTCATACACAAATGTTTATTACATACACAAATGAAGTTTACAGTATTTCATACACAAATGAAGGTAATAATCATATAAATGCCTTCTTATATATGTCTATAAAGTCTACAAATCCGAATCGTTTAATCATTGTAGGTGTTGTTTTGGGTCAACACAACAATGACAACCGCTCAACCGCTTTGAAAAAAAACACTTTGTTAAGCTATTATTTCTTACAAAAATGATAATGAGCGAACCTTTGTGACGCCACTAAGTTACGGAAGTCCAAACGGCTCGTTTAGAGGCTCGCTTTTCTAATATGGATTGTGTGGATTTAGTTGGTGACCGTGCATTTTGATACTTTCACCATGTTTAGATAGCACATCCAACTCCTTTATAATCAAAGAGGCAAGGGGAATCCTGTTTTACACCATATGGGACCTTTAACACAAAGCGATAGCCGGGATCTCCCTACATCAACACAATATCTTGCTTTCCTCTTTATTTCTTTACTTACATTGACAACAAGCGAAGTGCAAGAACTAGTGCAATACACATGTTCAAGCATTCTAAACTGCTCTAATAAAATTAAAAACACTTCCTTTTTGTTTGCCCATGGTGTGTGTTTGTGTTGGAGAGGCTGGGAATGGGAACGTTGTGGTCTACTGTAGCGTTTAGCCTTGGGTTAACGGAATAATCAGTAGAGTCGCATGCTCCGCCTCCTCACACTCTGTCCAACCAAACGCTAATTAACACCTCTGGAATGCCGAGCCTCAAGGGCACCTGGGAAACGCAGTTCTTTTCAAATCTGGCTAGGGGGTTGGAGAAAAAACAAAGATCAATATCTCAACTCAGTCGTTCATATTTTGAGAGAGAGACACTGTAGAAATCACATCGGGAAGACGGGGAGAACAGCCGTCAGAGAATGCTCTTGTTATTCATCAAGGCAGAGGTTTTTTTTTTTTTTTCAGCATTTTTTCTTCTTCTTCTTCTATTTTTGAGCCATAGGTTCTCCATGGTCTCCTTAATGACTGTGAATGGCCCCTGGAGTTAATTGAATTGTGTTTGTTTCTTTCACTTGCTCATTTTCTGGCAGCAGTGAAGTGAGTCAATTGAATTATTTATTTTTTTTCATCTGGAGGACCAATCTTGGAGAGGATGGGGAGTGTGTGTGTGTGTTCGTGTGTGTGTGTGTGTGTGTGTGTGTGTGTGTGTGTGTGGGTATGACTTAAGTCACTTTCAGGGACACACACCAGACTTAAGACTAGTTGATTGGGGATGGCTTGTGCAATTGGGGACAAAAGCCGTGTCCCCAATTGGTAAAAAGCTGATTTTTGGGTCAGTGGTTAGGGTTAGGGTTAGGTTTAGGCAAGTAGTGGTTATGGTTAGGGTTAGGGTAAGTCTCCAGGAAATGAATGTAAGTCTATGTAAATACCCAAAAGTGATTTAAGTAAGACTGTGTGTGTGTGTGTGTGTGTGTGTGTGTGTGTGTGTGTGTGTCCAACTACAGTCCCACTTTTCGTTTATGTAAATTCACACCCCATTCAGTGAGCGGCACCAGCGCAGTGTTCAAAATGATGAATGATGAACAGGTCGCTTCTATAGAGGGCCATGATTCCAGCCAACACCCCTAGCCATTTTTTTTTTTTCATTTATACTTTGTTTTTTTCATTTCCCAGCTTTATTGCCACTACTGGAGATTCTATTAAGATACAGGCACCTCTTTTATCATTTAGTAATTGTTCCTGAATCAAATAAACGCTTTATTTCATTTCAGCTTAAACTACCCAAAGCTAGAAATAACACAGGTTAGAGTTCTCCCAATAAAAGGCTTTTTTTGTAATCGTAGTGATTATATTGGTTGATGTTTTTATATCTGAAATACTTGCCATAGGTCACAGTGGCTATCACCAATAACTAGTGAAGTCCTAACCTTGATTGAGTAGTGTTTATCCTCCATTTACTTTTATGTGAGATGATGGATAATGTTTCACAGGACAACATGATGCCTTTTTAACACCTTTTCCTGATAGCATCTCTTCCTTTAGTTGTGTCTTGTGTGTGTTTTATAGGATAGATGAGCATATACATACAGTTTGTGAGGTTGGGCCATAGCTTTCATGGAAACAATTGCCCATTTTGCGGCCAAATTTCAATTAAGGTGCTATGTTTGGCATTTTTAAACAATATATTATTGTCAAATTAATTGTGATACCTTGGTATAATTACTGCAAACCAATGAGACCTTGGTGGAGACGATTGGCAGCCTCTATTTCATACCAGTGTTATAGTTAGTACTACTGTTTGCCCACATTAAGACTACATTTCCCATAAACCCTGTTGCTTCCTGCCCGATCCCCCTCTCCGAAGAGGATAAACAAGTTGGAAGTGATTTTTCCATCGGCCTTTACTGGAAGAACAGTGTCCTCTTCCTGTTTTGTGCCGTAAAGCAATCTAGCAGTTTTCCCGCCAAATCTGACCCGGTGGCTCACAATGTAAAATGCGTAGAGGCTGACAAATTCTACTGTGTGGAAGGCAGGTGACAGGGTTAGCAGGGACGTAGCTAGGAATTCTGGGCCCCCTGAAAGAACATTGCTCTGGGCCCCCCTTTTATTTTTACAAAATAAATTTAAGGGCATATTTAATGCAGTGAATTAATACTCAGCTTGAATATAGAGGTCAAATCCATTTTCCTCGCTGCTCAATCTGTCTTCTCTTTCCTTTTACACATGCCTCTCTGTAAATGACCAACAGCATAATGCTGACATACTACTAGTACCAAATCAAGTAATAGAGATTATTCCACATCAATGCAACTGGCAGGTTGCTAACAACCCAAAAACTCACAAACAAACCCACACAGCCAACAGTCCTCAATTTCATATTCAGTAACATTGAATTATAAATTGAAGTATCTCTATATTCATGATTCATGACTCAGATTCATGAGTAACTACTGAAAAAGAAATACAGCAGGAGACATCAGGGTCTGCAGCAGATCCTAAAGTGCATCAGGGATTGTTCACTTGTATCTTGCTTTTGCATGTTGGCTCAAAGCTCAAATGCATGTTTTAAAGAGTAATTGATCTACAACTGGCTATTAATATTGACATTAACTTTTAGTGTCAAGGTAGCCCAAATTGCCTTATCAATACTATAGCTGACAGATGGTTGGAAAAGGCCACAGTTTTGAGAGCAATCAAGCTCTCAAAACAATGAAGGCATGTCCCAAAACATAGACTGTAAAAAACGATGGACGTAGTGAGTTTCTGAAGGGCCGTTTTGAAGCCAAAAGTTGGGGTCCACGAGCAGCGCCATGTTGTCATTTCTTGGGCATCCAGAGCGGTTTCCCACAGCTCCGCAGCGCCGCCTGCTATTGGTCCGTAATCGGCGACCTACGCGATCACCGGACAGGCGACCTGTCAATCACTTGGAAAACAACCCCATTTTATGACCGTTATATCTCGTTAATGACGCAATTATTTTGAAAATCGCCATACAGACACATATTAGAAGAAGTAAAATTAGCTGCTGAGACCATAATCTCTTGTCGAAAAAATTTATTGACTTTATATTTTGAGTGAGAAGTTGGGCTATGGTCCCATTGAGTTGAATGTAGTTGGGCGAGATTTAGAGTATTTTTGGAGCCGACCCTAGCGGACGTTAGAGGAACTGCAGCTTTCAGCCACTTCCTTATTGGCTTCAAAATTCACCACTGGTTTTGGCTGCTTGTCCCAAAACTGACTTCAGCCAAAACAGCAGATACTGTCACACTGACCAAAATAAACACTAAGAGCAGCTGTCAATACTGCAGTGAGCCTTTGTGTTATATGGATCTTTGGTTGCTAGTATAAAATATGCATAGGCTCTGGGGCGTAATTTCCACTGGGGACATGCCTCCCCCCCTCTTTTCGAAATCCTGTTTGTGTCCCCCCACTTTTTTAACCGCAAAAATCGTGCTTAATACGCTACTGTTTGGCCAGCCGTCAGATTCTGGCTGAGAATGTGAATTGAGCTGCTGATTGTAAGGCCCTGATATACTCCAAAAAACTGCCACGGACGAGTAGCGGACACGGACAGCCTGCCTACGCGGTTCTATAGTACATTTTGGCGTCCCAGTGTTGCCAACTTGGCGACCTTGTCGCTAGACTTAGCGACTTTTCAGACCCCCTGGCGACTTTATTTCTCAAAAGCGACTAGCGACAAATCTGGTGACTTTTTCTGACCATGGGAAGCAATGTTAATGTGTTGAATCCCAAAGCATTTGGCAATAAATTGGTTCAGCTGATGCCGGTTTGCTCTACTTGCTTGTCTAATCCAGAGAGGTCTGATGATCACAGCGCTTCCCACACACAGCGTAGCCCCCCTCCCTCCGCTGAGAGCAGGGACTGTAGGATAGGGTCCACTTGTAATTGCTACCGGCGTACGCCGAAACTGGCCCGGGTGGGCGGAGTCAGCACTTATATTAAAACGGGCTACGCCACGGCGTGCATAACAAGTGCAGCATTATATATTGATATGCAAATTATCGTATGACATCATCTGGTGACTTCTAGCGACTTTCTGAGCAGCCAATAGCTACTTTCCTTGGAAAAGAGTTGGCAACACTGCTGTGGACGCGGACGTGTTCCACGCATGCGCACTTGAAAAATTGCTCACTGAATGAGGAAGCAGCAGTTCATAAAAATGAAACGCCAACAGCAGTTAAATTTAATGTCTTTCTTTGGAGAGGGGATGAAAAGAAAGAAAGGAAATGTGAGTTGGCTGATTAGTGGTTGTAAAACAGCATGATTTTTCTATTAACCTCTGTAACTTGAAAACGAGTCAACCTTAAACCGCAGCAAGTATCCATCAACAATGTATGAAAAGCAGAGTGTCTCTCGCTGCTAGTTTACTTTAACGTTAGACTCACACACCACGGGCTCAATAGGATAACTCGACTCTGCTTTCAATGCAGGAAATGGGATTCAAATCGCAGTTTTTTTTTCTGGGGGAGTTCCCCCAGACTCCCCGTTTTATTGTGTCCCCCCCACTTCTCAAACCAAAGTTACGCCCTTGCATAGGCTACTGTAGATAATTTGCTTATTTTACTTTTGCTTGTAAAACAGCATGGGACCTCTTGTTTTACTATGTACTATACTGGAAGAAAGGATTATACACAATAGAAATACTGCAAATACTACAGAAAAGGCTTCCAAGTATTTTACTTTTTCACATTCTACAGTAGATCCATTTATTATTTTTTTTGCATAATTACTAGATGCACAAAATAAAATAGTTATAGAAACTCTGTAACACACACACTGTCAGAGAGAGAGAGAGAGAGAGAGAGAGAGAGAAAGAGAGAGAAATGCTGGTGGCTGTATTGTTTTCTATCAAATTTACCCATTTTACCCGTTCCATTATTGTGTCAGTCTCACTTTCATCCCTAAATAGGGAACTACAGAACAAATCGTGGTCCATTTTGACTCATTAAGGAACGCAACATCTTGCTCTTCATTAGTGACGATTCCATATCACTCCGGATGGGTGATATGGAATGACCCCGACTTCACTTCTGCCTTCTATCAGTTTCCGAACACGCAGCAGAGGATCGAACCTTTTTTTTTTTTTGGAGGGGGAGGGGGACATGGATTGGAAAATGAAAACTACTTTAATCACATATTGCATAATTTGCCGGGTTTATTATTTTTTATTCTGAAGTATCAAATGCTTTTGCAGGATCTATAGAATACATTAATTCATACAGCTTTCTGGTATTGTTGTGGGCCCTCTCCAGCTGTGGGCCCCTAGAATCGTCAGCACCTTTCACCCCATTAGCGACGGCACTGGGGGGAAGCATTGTCATTTTGGTCAATGTATTGGTACTGTAAACTTAAAACTAGAGAGAAACTGGCAATAACTAACACTACACTGTATGAGAGGGAGAGTGGCTGAAGGGGGAAACAACTTCAAAGTGATGTGCCTCAAAATGGGATCAACTCCATGTTGATCTCCAACCCCAGGCCACACACACACACACACACACACCACAGAAAATGTTCCCTCTCTCATGAGCATATAAACATGCAAGCACATACAAAAAAGGGATTCTCTCTAGCATACATTGGCACAGACAGCCACACACACACATGCACGCACACTGATGCTGAGGAAGAGGGATTCAGAGAGAGAGAAGAGAGCCAGTTGGCTGGTGAACAGCGTAACCTTCCGAAAACATCCCTGACACAGATTTAAATGAGGCTCAATGAATTATTAAGAGTGTGTCTTGTTCACCTCTGTCAGTCAGGCACAACTGAAGGAAAACCAGCGGGAACACACAAACTCTTCACGCCGCGTTTAGCCTGTTGTGGCTGCTTCTAAAACACACTGCAAAAATGGGAAGTATGTGTTTTTCAGTATGTGTCTGACATGGAGAAACATGGAGAAAACACAGTTCATGCTGGTGTATGCATTATGGAAAAGTGTAATATTTCCCAGCGGTATGTAATAGAATTACTGGTAACGCTTTATTTTACAGTCCGCTAATTACGGTGTAACTAGTTTGTAATTATGGGGTACTAATAAAATAACAATGCTGCAGTTACAGGGTAACAAAACAAGAAGTCCGGGAATTAAGGGGTAACAATTTTGTAATTATGAGAGACTTATAAGGTAGTTATATGTATTTTGTATTATGTGTATTTGTGTATGTATTCTTGTGTATGTATTGTGTATGTATTTTTGTGTATGTATTTGTGGGTGTATTTTATGTCCTTTTTTTTTTTTTCTTTTTTTTTTTCTCTTTTCTTTCTTTTCTTTTCTTTTTTCTATTTTAACTTTTTTTTTTAAAAAGCCTCCTGTGGACAGGTGTTGTAAATTAGCGTTTCGCTACAAACACTAAACAGTGCATCTGGTCCTTGTGCATAAATGTATGTTACAATTCTAATGCTACTGTGATGTCCATGCCAAATAAAATAAACTAAACTAAACTAAACTAAACTTATGGTGTAACTATTTTTGTAATTACTGACATATTTGATATTTCATCTCAACATGCTGTATATTACATTCAATAAAGCTCTTGTATGTTCAATTAAGTCTGTCACTGTGTGTTGAAGTTCCATATTTTTTGTGTATGCTATATTGTTACAGAAATGTCATCAAACAGCTGGTCTAGGGTCTCCTCTCCTAACATTGATTACCAAAGCAGTCAGATGGGCGTATGTGACATTCTGTTAAACTGTATTTACTGTGGGGCAACCTTGTACTTACCCTATACTTACAGTGAACAAGAGGGGAACAAGCACTACTTTATTTTATAGCCCGCACGCCTTGTACTTCATAACTACAGGGAACAAGCACTAATAACATTTGTTTAGTCCCCCCTAATTACGTTGTTGTACCCTGTAATTATTTTTTAAGTATGCAGTAATTATGAAAACAGTTGCACCACAACTAGCTTTGTTCAAGCTTTGTTCACTCAATTCAATAGCACTATCAGAAAGTAGCAGTAGTAGTAGCAGTAGTAGCAGCAGTAGTAGTAGTACTAGTATTAGTAGTAATAGTAGAAGTAGGAGTAGTAGTAGTAGTAATTGCAGCAGTAATAGTAGCATTAGTAGTATTTCTTGTAGTAATTATAATAATAACAATAATTAAAATTTGTCCATCTCCCCTCCTGCCTTCCTGTATTTCTCTATCATTCTCTGTCTCTCTTTCCCTCTCTCAGTCTTCTTTTTAGTAGAGATATGCTTTAGCCATATAGTCCAAAAATGAGGATGGACAGTTTCTTTTGCCAGATATGGGACAGTTTCTGACGGCTGTGCAGCGTTCCATCCACACTGGATGTATATCTACCCCACCAAGCCCCTTTGGCTCATTTTTAGAAAACATAGGGATTTCCTACCGTTCACTATACTTGCATCAGCTGAAACCTAAACAGACTGAGCTTTCAGCTGAGTTTCATCTGGTCTGTGCCTGGCTGTAGAACAGTAGAAGTGGTTCAGTAAATGAGGCATTGAAGGACCCATCTGTTAGGGCCAGCCTGGGCCTCAGCTAGGCCCTTTGGCCACCAAGGGACCATTCAGGCCCTATGGGGAGCCCTCACATGCGCGCACGCACACACACACACACACACACACACACACATTCACACTAAATTTATGGTCAAATATGCTTACACATACATAACAGCACATAAAACATACAAATGCACACGTATACATTTTAAAAAACAATCTCTAGTCACAGACCCAAATGTAAGCCAAATGCTTATTTTGACACACACACATCATTCATTTTTTTGCACATAATGGGAAAATTGCGATGCCAAGTGTGCATAAACACACAAGACCCAGGCCTTCTAATGCAGTGTGGGAGTGTGTATTACACTCGCCAACATGGAATGCATCTCGCTTTGTGCAGCCAGAGGATGTAGTGCCCCGAGGCATCATGGGTAAGACGTGCATCATGGAACCAGCCTGATGCTGCTGCTGTGTGTGTGTGTGTGTGATACAACTAAGCTTCCAGGATCTCCCCCCCATCAGTTTAATTGCAGTTCAGCCATTAACATAGTAATTATCTGGAGGTGCCAAGGTATTTGCTTTCATGTAGGCTATCAAGTGTTTAATGATCATATTTTACTGACTGATTTCAAAGGCAGAGGGGATTGCAGAGTGTGTGTGTGTGTGTGTGAGAGAGAGAGAGAGAGGGAGATGCTAACACTTTAGGATACACTATGTTGAGAGATAGTAGCCTCCATGCTAACACTTTAGCATACACTATGTTGAGTGATAGTAGCCTCCATGCTAACACTTTAGCATACACTATGTTGAGTGATAGTAGCCTCCATGCTAACACTTTAGCATACACTATGTTGAGTGATAGTAGCCTCCATGCTAACACTTTAGCATACACTATGTTGAGTGATAGTAGCCTCCATGCTAACACTTTAGCATTCACTATGTTGAGTGATAGTAGCCTCCATGCTAACACTTTAGCATACACTATGTTGAGTGATAGTAGCCTCCATGCTAACACTTTAGCATACACTATGTTGAGTGACAGTAGCTCCATGCTAACACTTTAGCATACACTATGTTGCGTGATAGTAGCCTCCATGCTAACACTTTAGCATACACTATGTTGCATGATAGTAGCTCCATGCTAACGCTTTAGCACACAGTGTTCTCATCACTTAACAGATAAGTTGACCAACGGAACAGTCTCACAAAAACTTGGTGTATTTAAAAGCTCACTGAACTCCCACACCACTCCCCATTCAAACACAAAATACACAACACACACACACCATCCACACCAACACAACACACACACACAACAGCCACATCACAAAAAGTTGGCATGCAGGCAGGCTACACAGGAACGTGTGTGTGTGTGTGTGTGTGTGTGTGTGTGTGTGTGTGTGTGTATCATGCTATGGAGGGTCACCATTAATATGAAAACTATTAATTGCTTTACCGTCACAGTTCCACATAATCAGAAATCTTGTTTGTTTTCTCATTTTGTTCTAATTTTTTTTTTTTTTTTGCTCTACTTTCTCCAGTTTTTACCCAGTGTTTTTGGCTCCAGTTTCTTCTTTTCCTGAGCCAATCATCTTTTCACCCTCCCTCTCTCTATCTCCTTTGAGACTCTTTCATTCTGGCATCTTTTCTTCATTTTCAATAATGAATAAACCCTCTGCCTTGCGTGTGTGTGTGTGTGTGTGTGTGTGTGTGTGTGTGTGTGTGTGTGCTCATTGGTGGTTGCACTGGTGGTGAAAATATCATGTCACCTTGAAACAAGTGAAGTGATGTATTATTTTTCTATCTTTCTATCGGAGAGACATTGTCAGGTGCTTTCAGCTTCATGAAACCGACGGTGTGTAGTTGCATATAGACTTTTACAGATTACATTTCATTGTTTAAATGTGATATCTATTATCCTAATATTTTTACTATTATATTGTCTTTACCCTCTATACTAGTCTTTGCATCTTGTGGTACCCTCTTACTTAATTTAATTGATTTTATGATTATGATTGATTTCATCATGATTTCATTTCATTGCACTTGACTTTGATAATTTTGATTGCACTCTATACTAATTTCAAAAATTGCAAATGTAAAATTAATTATTATTATCATTATCATTCTTATTATTCATTCCTTATTATTCCCAATTCCTCCAAGTCAGTAAAATACCTCATTAACAGCCACCCAATCAGAAATGAGAA
Source organism: Centroberyx gerrardi (assembly GCF_048128805.1). Lineage (NCBI taxonomy): Eukaryota > Metazoa > Chordata > Actinopteri > Beryciformes > Berycidae > Centroberyx > Centroberyx gerrardi. The sequence goes on along the minus strand of NC_136001.1, from coordinate 6,231,268 downwards.
CTCTGATATTCCTTTTCAGAGGCATCATGTCAACAAAATAAGCCTGATCATCTTGATTTTATATCTCTGTTTTTTGTGCGTCATGCTTTTAGCAGTTTGTAACTGGATGTCATCTTCTGCCTTTGCTTTGTTAATACTAGCCTGGGTGTAGAACCAGACAGCTGCTCGATGTTTTCTTTATCACTGTTTCTTTTCACTTTCTCTCTGTCTGTTGCTTTCTCTTTCTCACTGGCATGCCCTATCTCATTTTTTCTCACTCTGGAGGTTCAAAGATTTGCCTCTGCTGAAGAAGGACAGAATAGAAGAGAGGGAAAGAGAGAGATGAGAGATGAGGCAGGCAGCGATACTGGCAATACACCGCAATGGACTTACAGCACTGTGAAATGGGAAAATAATATTCTGTCTTTTCTCTCTTGCCTCCTCTCTTTCCCTCTCTTTCATCCCGCTTTCATCTTGTTAACTTCATGTAATTCTCTGCCTTGTGCTGTTTTACACCCAAACCCATTTTCTCTCACCATCTGTTCCACCCTCCTTTCATTGCCCTTACTTTCATTCTTCCTTTGCTCTACAACTCAACCGTCTTCCTGTATTGATTTTCTTTCCCATGCTCTTTTTCAACGTAACATAATGGTGCCTTAACCAAATCAACATACCAACATCAACCATTACCGCTATTTTGTATGCGACCACCATATCCAACATGCCACCCTACTCGATCTCTAACACATACACTCATTCATCAATCTTTCTCCTTACCACCCCCTACTTCACTTTCCATACTAACATCAATATCGATTCACCTGATTCTCCTCTCCCCAGCGGTGTGTCTGGTGCTGGGCTGCATGATCTTCCCGGATGGCTGGGATGCAGAGGTGATCCGGGACATGTGCGGCGAGGAGACGGGGAAATACACCCTGGGCAACTGCTCGGTGCGCTGGGCCTACATCCTGGCTATCATCGGTATCCTGGATGCACTCATCCTCTCTTTCCTCGCCTTCGTTCTGGGCAACCGGCAGAACGACTTCCTGCAGGAGGAGCTCAAAGCTGACAACAAAGGTGAGGCTAAAAATTGGCTAGAAAAGCTCTAAGCATTTATTGGTAAAATTAGGAAGCAAAAATATTGTATTTTGTGGTAACAAAATGTTAAGACCTGCATACAATATCTTACCGTATGTGCTCAATATGTAAAATGTGCTCAGGGTTAATGCAAAGTGTGTGAATAGATAAAAAACATACACATGTAATGTGTTAATGTATAGACATATCTTATATACATATATATAAGATATGTATCTTTTATATATATATATATATATATATATAGAGCCCATTATTTCTCAATATTCTTGTCAATTGTTTCTTTTGAACAATAACGCCTTGCATCGCAAACTCATCCTGAGTTTTGTACCTGAAGTTAAATTTGATTAACAAATCTCTATCCGTTATACTTCATCAAATGCCTGATTTAACAAAAAAAATCTTTATTAAACAAAATACCCTGCTGATTGACCCTGTTGATATATTTCGGGCACTTAAAGTTTTCGTCGGGTATAGCGTTGGAATGACTGTAAGGTTTACCAGGTCAGATTCTTGTTGAATTTATACTGTATAGTTGGTTTCTTCTTTTCTCTTTGAAATAGCACCGTTATGAGCAAAGCTTCACTTTACTGTATTTCTGCCTCGCTCACCATGCTGACGTTCCAAAACAAACCAACGGACAGAAATCTATTTGTCAATAACTCAGTGTGGCCGCCGCCTTAGGGCCCACACTACATTCCAGGTTATTTTTCCTCTCTGCTCACTCAATAACCATGTTGGCAAAAAATAGAGACACAAGTGAGTTTGGGAGAGCAAAGAAACAAAAATCTGATCGTAATGTTGCAGAAAACTCATGGATAAAAGGAGACACCATATTAATACTGGAGAAGCTTTTGATCAGTGGATAAAAGTTAGAGAAAGCATTTTGTACCGATGCAGACGTAGCATTCTTCTTACTCGACTGGTAAGTTAGCTTGCTAGCTAATCTAGCTATGTTACTTGTGTTCCAATACGATATTGAGCTGGAAATTCTGTGTCGATGGCTGAAGTAGCTGGTATGGTTACCTACAGCTTAGGTCGTCAATCAAATGAAGGGGCGGAGCTTCCTCTCCAAGCTGCTGCACTGAGATCTGGATGTAAACATTGTATCCTCATAAATTAAAAATAAAAAAGACTTTCCGAACAAGGTAATACATTTATTCAACATAGTCATTGGGGTCTAACAACATACTGTCTGTAGGCTAAGTGAAATTATGAATTTATACAAATCCACCTTGTTTACATGGAAAACTCTGTTGTCTTCTTTAATCTTTAATGCTGGTCTTAGCTGGTCTACAAGCATCAGAGTTCTCATTTACCACCTTAACCAGCATCAGACCATCTCTGCCCAGCTAAGACCAGCAGGAGACCAGCAGTGGTCATTGAAAACCAGCTCAGACCATCAACCGGCTTTAGCTGGTCTCGTCTGTATTTTTTTCAACAGGGACTCAGGCTACCTAATTAAATAAATCAATGCAATCAACCAAACTCAGCTAATTGCAAGTGAGTGAAATCAGTTTGAAACTTCCTGAATAAGGTAATCAAGCACACGCTTTAAAAAACATACACACATTCTGTTAAATTGTTAATTAATTTGTTTGCACGAATAATGAATTTGTGCGCACAGGGTATGAATTGAAAAAAAAAACGAGGGAAGAATATTAATCTTGTGCACTTTAATTAATCAAAACAACAAAAAGTCTATCTCATTAGCACAGAATAGCATCTCATGCCCTTGATGTAGCAAATCATGGCCTTGACATGTAATTCTTTATTTAGGCCTACATTAAGGGGTTCTTACCATTGCCAGTAAAGTTCAGAGCCCCCCTTTCCTTCTCCTCCGACACAGTCTGTCATCACTCATCTGGAGTTGGAATGAAACAATTAATATTATGTTACATTGACATATCTTTTTGTTTCTGTCAGACAACAGCACAGCCATAAAAAATTGACTTCATTCACGGTCACAAAATGCTAACAGGCCCAGAATTGTCAAATAGTTTTAACGTTAAAAATACAATAAAATAGCTAACATGCTAACGTTAGCACCCGATAACAAACCTTCAGACAGAAATGGAGAGGAAGGAGGCAACCAGAACGAAGGATCAAAGCACACTCAACTTTAGTGCCAGTGTTAAAATTCATATTTTCAGTCTCTTCCTACTGAAGCTGTCACAACCTTTTCTGTAATCCCATAATAAACATGACATCATGTCTCAACTCTGCTACCTAATTCCTGGCCTGTTAGCATTTTGTGGTCCTGAATCAAGCCACTTTTCAGGTCACTTTGTAGTTGTCTGACAGGAACAGAGAGGTGTCAACGACAACACGTATGTTATACATGTTATACATTTCACTAAAAATGAGGGAAGAGAAAGAGGGCTTCTTAACATTACTGCCATTGGTAAGAATCCCTTCCTGTATCCTCACTTCTGGGTTGGAACTCCACTCCACCTCTACCTAAGCTAAAGATGCTAACATTATTAGCAGACAGAGGAGCAAAGTAAAGCCAAAAGTTAAGGCTAGAAGTAAAAGTTACTCACTCTTTGCAGAAATGACAGTTTCTCACTGACTAAGGTTTGGTGCTAGGCTAACAGCTATCAGTTGCAACATGATCTCATAGAAAGTTGTGAAATGAGCATGAATTCTGAAACGCAGATTTATGTGCTGTGGAAACAAATTATGTGAAAATAATATGCTCCTCCACCACAAATTGGATTCTGTGACAATAACACAAATTGGATTCTGTGGTAACAGATTCACAGACAAATTGGTCATTGGCATTTTCAACCAAAGATTGGCGATAGAAGGTTACGTTTAGGCAAGCAAAGAAACTTTTGTTTAGGTTAGGGTTAAGGTTATGGCTAAGTTTAGGCAATTAAAACATCTTCGGTTAAGGTTAGGGAAAGCTTTGGTCATGGTTAAATAAGAAAAACTTTAGCTGAAAACAACACGTAATTTGCTGTTAACAAGTCGTGTTCACTTCACGTATTTGGAGCTTAGAGGCCCATTACCCCAATAATGTACTACAATCACAGATACATCAAGACAACAGTGACTTTGAGTCTTTGCAGTTCAGTCAATTAGGCTACTGATCGCTCCACACCTATTATCCCATAATTCCTGCCCTGTACTACATAGATGCTAAAACACATTGGGCCATGCAAGTGATGAAATCAAATTCATTCATTATTTAATATTTACATCATAGTTTCCATGTATATGACAAAGTTTTATGGTTATGGTGACATGTTTGATGTCTCTTCAAATTATCTATGCTTTCCTGCTTGACATTTGGACCATAAAATCTTTAAATAAACCATTAACTGGTAACCACTAGCCAAAGGGGGAATCTGCAAATGTGATCAGATGGTGGTTTTCACATAGTTTACATGGGGCCGGGGCAGATGTTCCGGCCTAATGGGCTTGAAAACAAAGATGTTGATGGGGTTGGAGGTGGAGGTTGGTCTTCAGTACACGTTACAGAGGACACACTTTTATAAATATTTGATCTGTCATTGCAGTTAGTTGCACATAAAGGCACTGTGGTGCTGGGCTGATGTCATTAGCCAGGATTTCAGTCATTCCTCTGTCAAGTTTGTCTGTTGAAGAAATACTTAGTTTGGAGGTGGGCCACTGCACATTGAAAAATATGTATACAGTACACCTACATTTTGTTGGCCAAGGAACACAATAGTACTAATGAAAACATCACAAACTGTTCTGATCATCATGCAGTGGCAAATGTAATGCTGTTGAGTAAAGAAGTACAATGAAAGTACAATGAAATTGCAATGTAATCTTGGTGCTTCTATGCAAATCTGAAAAATTTGGCCCGTTTCTGGCCTATTTCACCTGGACTACAACTCACATTCATATCAAGTGTGTTAACATCAAACACAAATCAGCTTTACATTCACACAATCAAATTAAGCAGCAAGCATAATGATTGAGGTAGATGCGCTTCCCAATACGCACAAATACAGCTTCTGATCAGTAAGCTTCTGATCAGTAAGCTTCTGATCAATAAGCTTATTTAACACACCTATTCTAGTCTCTGCCCAGAACCAAAGCCTCTTACTCAACCACACACCAATCACTCTCGAGTGATTGGTGTGTGGTTGAGTCCGTCTTATCGATCCGGGGGGTTTTCCCAGGCGAATCTGCGGGACCGTTATCTCTCCGTGCACGGAACAACAGCCAGCTGGCTTTCCTCGTAGGCAGCGAAGATGTCAGCCAGGAGTCGACTTGGTTGAAGAAACGTATCCTTACGTTGTCTTCTTGGAGAGAAGGAGTGTCCTTAGCTGTATTCTCTTCCAGTCCACTTCTGCAGGTCTGCTACACACGGCAGTGCGTGTAAGGAGTTAGATGCATAAACAGCTAATCTAATCCTTCTGGATCCAACAGTGTTATGTCTAACACTAAAACAGTCTGGTCTCGTCCCGCGAGTTGAAGACTGCGCCTCGGCTAAACAAAAGAACAGTTTGAACGTTTCAGGTACCACCTTGTTAGCAACGAGGTCGCAAGAAGGGGCCATGAGGAAAGGTATCTCTGGAATTTATACTCTTGGTGACGTCATGGGGACATTCGCCCGAGTCTCGTCCAATGAGAGGCCAGAGGTTGGGTTTCAGCCAGTTCGCACCTAGGTGTGAACTTCAGGGCCTGTTGGAATTTTGGTGCTGCTTTCCTTTGTTTAAGGTCCCAGCCCAGCGGGTGGGCTAGAGTTCAGGTTTTTGATTCCCTTGCTAGGCCGGTTTTAGGCTTTTAATCTTACATGTAGGCCGTTCCTTTGTTTGACCACATGGCCTGGTCCAACATAAGGTATATCTGATGTAGATTTTCTGTTTGTCTGGCATCGTGATAAGTGGAATTGCAGCATCATCAGAGGAGGTGAAGACAGTGTAGAGCTGCCTTAAGAGAAAAAAAATAAAAATAATAAAGAATAAAACTCCCCCAATTCCTCCATCGCCCTCTGAGTCTATGGAGGAAGTTTCCATGGTTACGTGTCAGATTCCAGCAGGATAGGGCTGCGGTTTCCTCTCTCCCTTTCTCTCTGTCTAGGTCTCTCTCTCTCTGTCCATATATCTCTATCTCTCTTTATATTACTAATTATAAGTCTTTCTCATCTGGTGTAAAGAGAGAGGGGAGGGAACCAAGGAAGAGAGAGGCGGAAGAGAGATTTTGGTGATGGATGGATGAATGGAGGGTATGAGGGAGGTCTACGGGGGAGAGGTGTAAGACATTGGAGGAGTGTTAAAACATTTGCAGTTGCCTAGGGATCACTGTTGCATCAGTAATATTATTATTTTCCCCAGTACTATTTCAGTGAGTACTACTTCTATGATTACTAGTTCAATTTCAGTAATAATATTCTAGTATATCCCATATATTATATACTACTATATTCCGACCTCTCACACTGACTGAGTTGGGTTAAATGAGAAATGGTAGAAAAGTTTCTCTGGATGGAAGTATTCCCACTACTTTGGTTTTATACAGTAAAAGGACAACAAGAACATCGGACATCAACATTGATCATTCATCGGAGAGGGAACTGACTTGTTACGGAAATGTAACAAGTAGTCAAACGAATTACTAATAATACATTACTGTTTTTTAGTTAGGAGACCATCACTTTTTTCTTCTTTCTCCCCTACCGATCCACCTGATTTCCCTCTCACAGGTAAGGTTTACATACATCATTAATAAGCTGTCCCTTCAACCGCAGCAGTCAAAGCTGTCATCATTTTTCCCTACATGCAGCTGCTCTTAAGCATACAGTAACTGCTATACACACACACACACACACACACACACACACACACACACACACACATATACCCCATCAATGTGCAGCGCTATGCTTCATGTTGAACAACAAGAATGCTTCGCTTTATGGATTCAGCTACATAGCTAATCATTGCAGACATATTAGTCCTAGTAGTTGTCTTTTTCAAGGGTAATTACACTGTTACATCCACATTGACCCCCCTTAGTGCTCTTACAATATGTGACCATATAACCAACATATAAGAGTGAGTACTGGGAAAAGCAACAGAATAAGAGCTAAAGGTTTTCTCATTTTGGAGATAAACAGACTTTTCATTGTCAAAATTAAGGCAGTGCTAAAGACTGAAGATCCAGGCATACATTTGGTGGTCAGAGGTGTGCCCATGTCTGATGGTGAAAGGTTCAAACTCTGCAACAGCCATCCCTGTCAAAGTGTCTTTGAGCAAGACACTGGACACACACGCTACAAGTGTCTCTCAAAGAAACAAATTCCTAATTTCACAATGTGTAATATGGCTATTGAAGTGACAAATGTGTCTCCCATTTTCCTTCTACCTTGGTCTTCCTGGTTGGCATTTGGAATTAAAGTGGGGCTTCACATCCCACTGGAGTGGACTAGAGGGAAAGTCCTAGCCACTAACTGGAGATGTATATTTTTGACGAGCGGGACATGTAGTTTCAGGGCAAATAAAGCAAGGTGACTAAAATCATTCTTATTTTGTCTTTTTCACAGATTTTGCAGTGTCGAGGGTAAGTTCACATTGTTGTTGTGGCTTGAGCACTGTGGTCTTGTGGTTGTGAGGTATCTGTTTTGTGGGGTAACGCATGCCATGTGTGTGTGTGTGTGTGTGTGTGTATGTGTGTATGTAACACCTGCAGGTTGGGAAGTTACTTTCAAAATGCAACCTAATTACACTTTACCATTTTAAGATTAGAAATTACATAATCCACTGAATTACAAACACAGAAACACTTATAAGTGACAGGACAGATAAACGGCCTACTAATAGGCCTGTTAGCATATTACTAATAGGCCTACTAAAGATGAAGGCCCATTAGTAATATGCTAACATTATTCATATTACTTCATATCCTTAGTGGTGTTTCTTTGACAGTTAAAGTTGTTCATGCTAGCTGTATCTACTTGCTAACTCTAACTTTAGGTTCCGTTGTTACTGTTGAGATAAAGATGTTAACCTGAAGCAGCTGACTGCTAACTTTAGCAAACATTATGGATCAACATAATCTAGTTGCTCTTTGATTTTCTCCAGCTCTGCTCATCACTTCACATCCAAGGATTATTTTGATGTAGGCCTATATTTCAAATTTGTTTTTTCAATGGGTTGAGTCTGCCTCTGTTTTCATCTGCTTCCTTGTCTTCCAAGAAGGGTTTCGTAAAGAGTATGACGTAAATCAAATATAGCCACCGTTTGAATAATGCAAATAGAGAAACTTTTTACTTCATTGGACAGACACTAGCTTGAATTGTGTCGGCAACCACTGTCAATCATTTAAAGAGTAACTAAACCCCAAATCCAAATCTTTGGTGAAGCCTGACACCTAATGGTGAAAAGTAGGGTACTGAACTGTCCATCTGCTATTGGCTGGTCTTTGGTGCCAGGTGATGTAACCACCCAAAGACCGGCCAATAGCAGATGGTTTTAAATTTTTGTTTGGGTCCACAATCTTGCAATCAAAATGTTTTTCCCCTTCACGTTTCAGAATAATCCAGCATGGAATCATCAATATTATCGGATTGGCTGTTACTTTTTCAGTAACTGAGTGCAGTCAGTCATTTCCTACGGCAGCGTATTGATGTCACAGTGAAAAAAAAAAATTGTCTCAGTATCTCATTATACCGAGATTTTTTTTCTTGTTATAACGAGACCTTTTTCTCGTTATAACAAGATATTTTCACGTTATAATGACATATTTTCTCGTTATTACGACATACCAACTTATCTCATTATAACGAGAAACGTTTCTCGTTATGACATACCAACATATCTCGTTATAACGAGAACCTTTTCTCGTTATAACGAGATACCAAGAAACTTTCAAATGTTGTTATAATGAGAAAAAGATCTATAACCTAATGAGAAAACAGCCTATGGACATCTGAGAAATTGAGAATGGCTCGTTTACACGATTTAATCAAGTTGACTCAGACTCATGGAATGAGACAACTCAGCAACAACAATCAGACTCACTCAACTCATCCTGACTCAGACACAATCAAGTTGATATCTCGTTATTAACGAGAAAAGTTTCTCATTAAAAACGAGATAAGTTGGTATGTCATTACAACGAGAAAAGATGTCATTATAACGTGAAAATATCTTGTTATAACGAGAAAAAGATCTCGTTATAACGAGAAAAGTTTCTCATTATAACAAGATACTGAGCCTATATTTTTTTCCCACTGTGACATCAATACGCTGCCGTAATTTCCTACAAAAACATCACTGTAATCAATTCCTGCCCGCCCTGTATGCGTGAGTGCAAGTGCTGATACCCTCAGCTAACTCTACCTGGTGTCACGCCAGATATCGTCCCCCCTCAGCGTTGCACTCGTCCACATGAGACGGATGATGTGTTGGGTCACATAAGAGACCCTGGCAAAGTGATATATATTCCACCGTAATTTCATCCTCTCTCATCGGCCCTCCAGGGGACAAGGGAAGCTGAAGGGTTTGGGTGGGGGGGGGGGGGGGGGGGGTAGAAGAGGATGAGGAGGAAGAGGATGAGGAGGAGTCGATGGAGGGGGGGTTGCAGTGGGGAAAAACAAGAGGTGGTAGCATGTTGTATTAAACATCCCGGGGCAGAATGCTCTCCCAAAGGAACAAGGCATACCGCGAATGGAGAGGAGACGTCAAGTCGAGGAACGCCTTTCACTGAGGACTCTGCCTGCTGCACACACCGGGCCCTCAAGCTTTTTTGGTGTGTGTGTGCATGCGTATACGGCGATATAAAAGAAACAGAGGACAGAGAAGAAACGCTAGCCTAATTACAAGCCAAGCCTATCTGCAAAAAAATCTCACAAACACAAATGTGACGTGAGTAGCTTGGTGCCGCGACCCATGAAAAATAAATTGTTAAAAGCACTAGTGACAGCGCCGCACGAGGAAAAACATGTCTACCGCTTTGTATTAAGAAAAAGGGCTGGGGTAACTTTTAATGTGCCACAACATTTTCTTTCCCCCACTCGTATGTCTTAAATGTGTTGCGATGAAAAAGAAATTGTGCTTTGAATATTTGAATATTTAATGTTGAGGTATTTTAAGAGCCGTTTTCAGCATTTTGTGTGCCTGTTCGCTTGAAGTAGATGGAAAGCTGGTGAGCGGGGAGAAGAAAAGCGGAGGTTTATCATTGTTCAAAGAGAGCAAACCCTGAAAATAATAGACTGAGTAGTTCTATGTTAGCTCTGTGTCTTCATACATACCCAAATACATTAAAGGGTTGCCTCACAAATGCTGACCTGATGCTGCAGTTCGTATACATGGGCTGAATTGGCACCAGGGGGATTTGTGTTTGCACATAGAATGGCACGGCTGCAAAGTCAATGTTCAGATCTGTCTATATGGATATGGCTGGAGGGCTAGCGCTCTATGTACAGCGGTGGAGAGCAAATTGCGCTGGTTGGTAGTCTGCTCACACCACAGAGGACATTTATCACTGCGCTCACCATTTAACCCCGCAAAACACAAGTCAGTGTGAAGAAGGTCTTAGGCTATTCCATTGAGAACAAAGCGAAATATATATAAACATAGAGGCAGAGGCGGTTTTGCCAGCTGCTTTCAGATCCATCATGACTTAATTTCTGTGTTCTCTTCTTTAAGTTGTTCCTCGTTGCCCACCTTTATTAATAATTTATGGTGGCGGCGGTAGCCTAGGTGTAAAAGAAGCAGGCTTGTGACTGGGAGGGTGCCAGTTTAAATCCCTGGACTGGTTGGGAAAACAAAGGAGGGCAAAAGTATGAGTATATAGCTCCCCTCCCTCAACAACTACTGCTGAGTTGCCCTTAAAGTGATGTTGAACTTTGGTAGTACCTTTGGTTGTGTAGCTTCCTGGCCATGATATAACCGCAAAATTGGCAAAATTCTTCCGGCCAGATTTTGGTGTTACACTTGTTCAAACTGAAAGGTTTAATAAACATAAAGAAAGTGACTTAGAAGCAATTCAGCAGAATGACTAGTTGTTTATATATTGTCAGAATCTGCTTTGTTCATGCTTGTTTATGTGCTAGAAGTGTGATTTTCAGACCTTCAGACCTGAACTAAGGTAGTTTTAATCTAAGTTTAAAGGAGGCTAACACTTTATTGCTTCCTCCCTTCAGCTTCATCTTGGCTCCACTCTACGAATGGACGGAGTAAGACCAAACAGTTTTTCCCATTAGTTAAAGGAATAGTTTGGTATTTTGAACCCTGGGCCCAAATAACATGTTTTCAGTCATGATCCCTATTAGTAGAAACCAGAACTTCGCTAGCCGCCTGCTCCGCCCGTCCGGTAACACCGGGAAGCCCCCTCCTACTCTACTGCAATAGGGGCATATGCCACAGTCTTTGAAAACTATGATAAACGTTGTTTTGCAAAACACGACGTTCACAGTATAATCATACCGGTGTCAGTATGTTATCTTGAAAAAATCAGAAAAAACAGAGCTTTCTGTCAGCAGTTATTTTTGGATTCTTCTGGCTCTCCTGGAGCTTACACCGGCTTAGAAGGTAGTACGTGTTTGAGAAAAAACCCCGGTATGACACCAGTATAATTATACTATGAGCGTCGTGTTTTGCATAACAACGTTTATCATAGTTTTCAAAGACTGTGGCTTATGCCCCTAGGTTCTATTGCAGTAGAGTAGGAGGGGGCTTCCCAGTGTTATTGGACGGACGGAGCAGGCGGCTAGCAAAGTTCTGGTTTCTACTAATAGGGATCATGACGAAAAACATGTTATTTGGGCCCAGGCTTCAAAATACCAAACTATTCCTTTAATATGACATGTTCATCGGGCTATGTAGCATGTGACCCTTGCATGCACCTGGATCCTTTTGCTGGTTCTGAAAACCAGTGGCTGTCTACTGTCTTGTGAAGAGCGATGCATTGTGAACTCTCCCCTTAACTTCTCCTGATGTTGTCTTTGTGTGGAATTTGCTCCCTCGTAAAACCTGCAGAACATAGGAAATGACTTATTTGTGTGTTGAGATTGACGTGCTGTGCCCCTGATGGCGTGAATGAAATCTCAAAGAATTTTATATTATCAAGGATTTGTTCACATAGAGCAGATGTGATGACATCTAGAAATATATTAGCCTACTGGTCTGTCTGTGGCTAGTATTTATCTTCTTTATGTCTGGCAAGCACTCCAACCATCAGTCTTTGGACAATCCCGAGGACCCGAGGGATTTGCTTGTCGCCAAACACCATATGTGTTTAGCACATAAAATGCAAAAATACAGTATGTGACCGACATGGTTTTTAATGCAATGGAGACGTTTTGGAAGAGAAACTCTGCCTTCAAGTCCGTCCCTCCCAGTGTGTCACCACACCTTACTGATCCAGAGACAAACACCGTGCTGTACATCGTTTGGCCCAACCTAAGTGTAAGCATGGGGGGGAGGGGGGGGGGGGGGTGTTAGCATGAGGCGGTATTTAGAGGAGGGTGGGTGGTTGTTGCTGTAGTATCATGTTCCAGGTGGCGTCCTGGCACCCCGGCTGTATGTTTTTTCCAAGGCGAGTAATGCGATGACTTAATACCGTCTGAGGCACCGAGGCCTTCCCTGGCCAACCGCATTTGACACCTGCTCAGTGCGACGGAGGTAGAGCAGCGGGTCGCCCTGAACAGATTACTAACACCATAATCCCCCTCCCCCCCGCTCACCCCTCCTTCCACCTATTCCACCCCCCACCCTCACTGATTCACTTTCGCTGTAATCCCATTTTCATTAAATTGGCTTGCGTGGTGGATGAGTCATCAGAAAGTGCTACAGCTATTATTATCCTGCCACACAGCCCCCCACCCCCAAGACTCCCACCCACCTCACGGTCACAAACAGGAGGTTCATCCAGAGGCGGCTCTGACTGGGCTAATGATGGAGGGTTAGGATAGCGAATCAGATTGCATTAATTGAGTCGCTGGGTCATTATGTCCTCATTATTGACAGGCCAGTAAGTAGTTGCCGTTTGCATCAGGAGTTTCTGTTAGTGTGCTGTTAATGTGCGAGTGGGTGACATACAGTAATAGAAGCATTTATTAATTCGATTTATCTATTTATGTAGTGTCTCTTGTTGAATTAGATAGCATTTTTAATGTACTGAGGAGTTGAAGGTTGGCGATTTTGGACCTATATATAATTTGTCTCTTACATACCTGTAGTACTTGGCCCCACAGGCAATATTGAATATGGAGTCCAAACATTTGTCAAAATATTTCCAAAAAGCCAGCCTGTGAAAACGACATGGCGACCGACCGACATATTTCTCTCCACGGCCAGGAAAGGAAAGCAGCGGCACCGCACCGTTTCCACTCAGCAGATCGTCTTCTTCCAAACTCTACTGTTTACAATCTGACCGTCCAAAACTAGATCACTCCACCAGTAACACACTTTCAGCAGTCTGTGCTGTGGCAGAGAAAATAGTTCTGTGATTTCCTGATTAGTGAAAGTGTGTGTAATGGAGGAACTGTGTCATGTTTACTCTCAGCTTCCTGTGGAGCTGTCGTTTCAACTGACAGCTGACTCTGGAGTCAATTTTCTCTGCAGGTCCAAATACTACACGTATGTAAGAGACAAATTATTTATAGGTCCAAAATCGCCAAAGTTATCCTTTAATGGTGTAATAAGTTTGGCAAAGGGTAGCCGCTGTTTCTCAAAGGAAATGAAAACTTGCCATTTTCATGGTCACGCCATAGTTTATAGCAGTGATTCTCAACCTTTTTCATATCAATGACCCCTAATTTAGTTCACATTAGAGCCACAGACCCCCATTTGATGAGATTTTGTCTCTTGAACCCAAATCTGAAAATATTTTTATTGTTAGATACGATTTTGTCCAGAATCCCATGACTATCTGTATTGTAGGTAGAGACATAACAGAGAAACTATGATCAAAACAGTCATTCTTCTACATTCTGTTAACTTCTTGTAAATGAGATAATGCTGAAGTTTAACAATTCAGCAATTTGCTGGGGACCCCCTGGAACCTCCTCAAGGACCCCTGGTGGTCCCCGCACCCCACGGTGAGAACCACTGGTTTATACTATACATTTCAAACATAAAAAAACAGCAAAAGCCATCTAGAATAATACCGCATTGAGAGAAGGAATACGCATTTATCAAACAGAATGGAGCGTTGTTTCAAGGGGTCAAGTCTGGAAAATGTCAGAGAAAATGTATTGAGGTGTGACCTTTCAATCCTATTACATTAGTATGTTTTTTTTTAATGTTTGTTTTTAGTCCCTTTCATATTCCACATCTCGCCGGCTCACAGTGACTCATATGTCAGGGCCCTTACGCCGCTTCAGCCGCTTCAGCCGCTTCAGCCGCTTCCACTCACAGCCAAATCGACCAGACCGGCACACAGAGGAAGGAGATTAAGTGCAGAGATAACTATCCAAAATGACCATCCACAAATGATGATGTGATTACATGGCCGATGCCAGTCAAACAGCCGCATCCATTTAGCTGCGGTACCCGAGCCTCTGCAGTCCTGTCACATCAATATCGGGATGCCATAGCTGTACACTGTCTCCCAAGTCATTAAGAGAGCGATCACACTACAGTTGGTTTTATTTGGTCTGAACCATAGTGGAACAATTTACTTTTTAAATTTGGGTATTTTATATTTTGGCAGTTTTATTGTGTGATGTCATTGAAATGTATTTGCATGCAAGAAGAGGATTATGGGAGTTGTGTCAAATATCATAACTAAGATGTGAAGATTTATACTTAAAGTTAGAATTTCACAATTACACAATGTTTTAGTATTAATTGATCAATAAACAACAGACATGGTTTGTATTTGTCATCTGTTGGTGCACATGGACTGCTGCCATGCAGCACTGTACTGTAAGTAAGTAAAGTTTATTTATATAGCACATTTCCTACACAGGGGAACTTAAACAAAGGACAAACAGTGCAAATTGTACAAATACACATACTGTATATACATGCTGTATTATACAACACTCACACATTCACATGTATGGTGATATATGTTGCTTTTTATGATGGCAAGACAACACATACTCTGGCATTTTATAATAAATCACATTGTTGTATCAGCAGAGCTTCTACAGTATGTAACTTGTTATAAGCTGTTAGCTCATGTTACTGTATTCTCCATAGAAGAAATGTAAGCAGCTGATCAACTAGGGAGCCTGAGATCACATTCTAATTAACTGATCATTAATTGATAAACTGATCATTAATTAGGTATATATGTCCTTGCCATGAAAGCATAATGAAACCTGTCAAACTGCACACAGAATAGTATGTAGTCTGAGCAAAATAACATCAAATTCTAAATAATAAAATAAGTTATTCAGTTATTTTCACTTTGATTCTGCAGTTTAAGTAACAGATGAATGGGGGCCGTGTTCAACTAATAATTTCATATAACTATATATTTGTTTTTATTACAATTTTTAGTTTACAAATAACTGACAATCAGTAAAATGAAAAATCTATAAAATAACATTTTGAGTCATAATAAGTTAATATACAAATTGCATTATGTGCATAACAACTTAAATAAAACAAAAATAGTTATATTTACATTTACTACATTTATTACTTTTGAAATTTTAGGGCACAACATAGTACATGAATGCTATGTGAAGTTAAGCAGAAAATACCCAAAACTGGTTCCTAGTTATCCGAACATAAAAAAGTTCAGATCTGTGCCAGCGCCATGTGAAGTTTTTATGTAAGTTTTGGCATTTTGGACCATTTGAGTGAAGAGAGTCACTGTACAACACACACAGGGCATGAATGAGTCTTAACCCTTGTCAGCCTCTGTTGTGTCCTCCCCTCCTCTCTCTCCCCTGGCCAGGCACATGCCTGAGATTTCCCTTGCTCGCCCCTATAGCCCTCTCCTCCACTTTCCTCATCTAGATGTTGTCATCACTGCAGCCGCCCTGATGCTCTCTCTCTTTTCTCTCTGTGCCTCTTCCAGATTGAAATCCGGGACACCAAGGATCCAAGGTTTGGAGTCCAGCGGTTCCACTGAGAACTGAACTCCTCATCTGCCTCCGGCTTCCTCCTCCCTCTCCTCCTCTTCCAACTCCCTCCCTCCATCCTCCTCCTCCTCCTCCTCCTCTCCTAAGCTCTTCAGGTTAACCCCTCGATTTGGGCTTGGAGGCCAAAGCCCAGCAGTTTGTAAAATAGGACTGACGTGGAATTTATTGACAAAGGGAAACTGTTTGTCTGTTTGAAGAGAAATTCATCCGGAGAGGAAATATTAATGATCAGCTTTATAAAACTCTGGGATATAATCATTCATGGCATACAGTGTTACTGTCACATACTGTTGTTATATCAAAGATTATGAAGTTATTGATAACGAGAGTGGAAAACGAGCAATTTCCAGCTTTAAAAGTAATCATTATGAAGTGCGTATGTAAAAGCACACAGGTGCTACTTCTGAGATAATAATAAAATAAGCCAAAAAAAAAAAAAAACTAACAAAAAAACCACAAGAAGAAGGAAAAAAAAGAAGAATTTTGTACAGCCATAGTGTAATTTTGAAGACCGTCTTTTTCAGGCCAATTTTCAACTTCTCTCTTTGTACATGACAGGGTCTGATCCCGGGAATTACAAAAAAATGATATATGTAAATGAGATGTTTCTATGGAAACAGGGTAAAAAGAGACACTTCAAGCATTTTTTTTTGCCCCGACATGAAATAACCCTGGAAGCTGTGGAATAGAAAACCCCTTTTCCATTGTCATGTCCTGAAAGAAGTGTGGACTCTACCAATCTTTTGAACCTGTGTGTAATTCTGACCCACCAGTCATCCTTTACTCAACACAACATCGCTAATGATAGCAGCTAAACAAGGAAGCTGAAAGGCAACTGGCATGAGAAATGTCAACGCCG
This sequence comes from Centroberyx gerrardi, assembly GCF_048128805.1. NCBI lineage: Eukaryota > Metazoa > Chordata > Actinopteri > Beryciformes > Berycidae > Centroberyx > Centroberyx gerrardi. Next base: position 6,214,307 of record NC_136001.1, on the reverse strand, counting down.
CCTTCAGCTATTTCATTCTTGGCATTTCACCACGTTCTGTTTTTTGTTTTTTTCCCGCTCTAGTCCACTGGGTTTTGTTTGTAACGCCCGCCACAAGGAAAGGCCCTGCATGCTGCATCTATCTCAGGCTTGCAAAGACAAGGCTTACTGTACGCTCAGCGGTCCTCAGAGTCAGACACAGCGAGTGGAGTCCAACAGGTGGTTTGCAGCACCATCCGGGCCCGCTGAGTGAAGAGCACAGAGCTGAGCGTTCATGTTGAGAGGACAGAGCCGGCGCACGTTCATCAACGCAACGCCATCGTGCGCTGGGCCGTTTTCCCGGTCCCATTACACCCAGGACCCTTGTACGGAGAGAGGTTAGTGCCAGCAGAGGTTGTATTTGAATTGCGTGAATTTGAATTTCATACTGCTGAATTAAAAAAATATATTTGTTTAATAAATGAATTTTAAAAAAATATTTGTTTAATAAATGAATTAAAAAAAATATTTGTTTAATAAATGAATTAAAAAAATATATTTGTTTAATAAATGAATTTAAAATTGGAATTTGTAAGGCACAATTTGAAATCGAATGCAATGGTTTGAAATTGAATCTGATTATTATTGAATTTAACCTTTAACTATAATTTCAAACTCAGTACTGGTACTACTACTTTTAGTTCCAGACATATGCTACCTGTTTGGTGCAATTTTCTAGAGTTCCTGGCTGAAAGGTAGCTAGTGAAAGTGCAGAAACAAGACTCAAAAAAAACCTGAACTAGCTAGTGTACCAGTACAGGTACGCTCTCAGACGTTGTTGGGTTGAATCGTTGTTTGTTTGCTTTTCCTAAGTCCCCAGATGTGTCTCAGAGCGCTCAACCTGAATTGTGAAAACTGAATTTGAAATGATAGTTTCAAATTGAATTCAGGAATAATCACATTCAATTTCAAGGCTTTGCATTCATTTTCAAATTGTGCCTTACAAAATCAGTTTTTGAATTCATTTATTCAACTAAATCTTTTTTTTAAATTCAGTGGTTCAATATGAGCACATCAAATTCAAATGTATGCAATTCAAACGCAGTCTCTGCTAGCACAAATCTCTTTATCTTTTCTGCACATTTACAGCAGAGGATGGGTCTCTTTTCAAAACCAAGGTCAAATGTCCAATGCTGCTTTCTGGCAATATGCCTGACAGCGTTGAAAAAGACATTTCTGGACAACAGAGGGATACTATACTATACAAGCAAACGCGGCAAGGGAACCTCTGGTTCATACAAATGGCATGTGAGTATTTTCATGCAAGATGCAACACATAATTTGATTCTAAACCATAGCTGGGTTTCCCAAAAGCATCTTAACGCTGAGATACAGTATGTCTGTCTATTCAGTTCTATTCACCCATTCTAGGTCAAATGAATGAAGCCAGATAATCTTTATGCCGACTGGTTTTGGGAAACCCAGTCCAGATCGAAACGGGCTGCCAGGTTATCAACTCTTAGAGTTTGTCCTAAAGTTTTCACACAAATTTACAGCATGGACCAAACTCCCAGCTCCTGATCCTTTGCTGTGACCCTTTGGCCTGAGCTGAAGTTTGTTCTACATCTGGGGAATTGCGTTTGATGGTAACTTCATATAGAATTCATGTTATTTGGAACCTGCTTTAGATGTGCTGGTGCACATCCACTGACCTGATTCAGGTCAGTGGAGTTGGCCTCTAGTGCTACAGCGACTCCTCCACCCTCCTGTCAAAGCCCTGGCAGGATACAACATGTGGGAATAGAAAGCTGCACGGTTGTGTGGTTAATTCCTTTGTATGGTGCTTTCCCCACATTGTGATACCCTCTTCCCTCCACGAGCGGTGCAGCTCCTGTTTAGAAGCTGTAGCAAATAATTCGAGAAATGCGTGAAATCCCAAATGCCTGATATACTACCCACCAAGATCCCACTGTAGACCCAGATCCTGACTTTGGCCCCAAAACACCCTTCTTCCCCTCAACTTCCACCAATCAGCACTTCTAGACCTTGTAAATGCAAAAATGTATGTTTTCTTGGTAAAATATGAACAAGTATCATAATAGTGTTTTGAGGAGCTGTTTTCCTTCTTTCTCGTTCATCTTTTTGTTTGTTTGTTAATTGCCAACTGTTTGTTCATTTTTCCATTTTGGGAGGCTTTTCTAAAAGGAGTGCTTCTCGTCCTCAGACCGTTTTTACCAACCTGAGGGGCGTGGCAATGAAAGAGTGACATGACAACTAACCATAAAGTATTGGGTGGGTGGGTGGTGGAGGAGGGGGTTATTAAAAGAAGGGTGAAAAAAATACACATAAATGTATACTTTGGTGTGCTTGATATCACTTGTTTTGGACAACAAATAACAAAAAAAGTGGAACTCCAACTACAGTGTGTGTGTGTGTGTGTGTGCGCGTGCTGCACCCCAGTTTGTCATATAATCTTTCTGGGCTGAAGACAGTACGGAACAGAGGCGGCTCACCTTGACGGCAGTGGGCGGGATTCCACATGGTCCCATACTGGGCCCCCTCCAAATATTTAGAAAGTTTTATATTCAGCTGAGAGTTTTGTACGATAAGGGTGACGTCACCGAGACATTTTGTTTCAACATGTGACTGAAACCCCCTGAGAGAATAACAAAAGTCTTAGGGTTTTCTCAGGACAAGAGTTTCCCACTAGATCTGTCTCAACTACCAGCCTGGTCTCATGCAATTTTGTGAAATGAGCACAATGTCTTCAAATGCAAATAACGTGAAAAGCAGGCAAAATACGTTTCCCCACCATGAAAGGATTAGGTGGAGGAGACAGGACTAGAAGCATGAAATAGCGCGGTGGAAAGTAAGGGTGTGGAGGTTGGGGGAGGTGGATAGGCGAAGACATTCAGGGTTGGGTAGCTTACTTTAAAAATGGATTCCATTACAGTTAATAGTTACCTCATCAAAATTGTAATCAGCAATGTAATCCAAGAGGTTACCCAAACTTCTAATTACTTTAAAGGCTAAATGTGCAATATTTCTGCTTTACTGAAACATAATATGACTAGTAAATATCAGCAGAGGCTCCTGAATGGTAGTGAGTGAACAAAGTGAACAGCCACGATGCATGTGCTGCAGAGATTTCTGCATTCAGAAACACAGGAGCGGGCCGAGGCTAATGTTTTTGTTGTTGTTTGAAGGCCCTCCTGCCACGCCAAGGTCCGTTCAAAAATCTGGCAATTTGTTTTTGCCTTAATTATCGGCAAAAAACGCACATCGGAAAATATAATTTGAGACTTTATTACTAATCGGTAGGGTGTTCTGGTAAATTTGGCATGTATATAATCCTCCAAACAGCTTGAATTTGAAGACCGGCCCATTTATGCACCGGAGAAGTGGAGTTACTTCACTCACAAAATAGCGACTCCTTACCTTCAATATGTTCAAAAATCCACAGACAACAGAAATCATGATGATGTCAGTATCCTAATCACGACAAGCGTCCATCGAATAAAAAAAAATGCGCCAACTCTGTAAAACATGATAGAACGTTCCTTGTTGTTGGTTGTGAAACAGTCCAACCTGCCCACCATGCTGATGATGGTCTCGCTCTACGGAGGGCAGAGTGTTGTTGTCATGACATCGCTGAACGATAGAGGCCACCATTGGACCAGAAATTACACATAGACCCTTTAAGTGATTTTCAAATTACTTTGGGCACTTTGGGTACAGATAAGAAGAAGTGAGAAATTTGAAATGAGAAAAAAAAGTTCATGAAATGTATTTCAGGTTTGCATTCAAACACAAATTTCAGAACACCTGCCACTATTAAACGGCCTTTCACTTTAGAATTATTCCCAGAAGTAATCCTCTAATTTTTCACCAGTATCTGTGATCTGAATACATTATTTTTTTTTTTTAGGTAATGAAACAGAATACAGTTACTTTTTTTTGTATTTAGAATATGCAACAGTTACAAGTCTTGTGTCACAAACCAACTCAACTCCGACGACCCGGGTTCAATTCCCGACGCATGCAAAGACATGCAAGTTTCCATTTTCAGCTAAATTTGTTTATGTAACCATTACCAAAATCTTACCCTAACCTTAACCAAAGTTTTGGTTCTTAATTGTTTTACTTGCCTCAACTTAACCTTTTCATGTGATGAACAGGTGAAAATAGCATGTCCAATTCTTGCTATTGTCACGTAATCCTTTCATGGTGGAGGAACATAACATTCATGTTATTCATGTCCACAACACATAATCTGTGTTTCAGAGTTCGTGCTCATTTCATAAAATTATGAGTTGCAACTACAGTCACCACTAAAATATTTTTGTTTATGGATTTGGTTGGACGACAAAGAAACATTTGTCACTTCACTCTTATCTTCGAATACAAGTCTGTGCAGTTGTGGAAGGCAAATAGATTGGTTTCACTGATTTTACACACATTCTACTTTTTGTACTAATTCACTGCACAGTGCAGAAATGAGAGGGAATTTGGTATGACGGAATTTTTTGTAGGAAAGATGGTTGTTTTTTTTGTTTTGTTTTGTAGTTTTTTTAATGATTTGTGGATTGCACTGTCTCTGTGGTCTAGTTTTTTATATGGTGGCGTCAAATGTGCCAACCATGACATTTAAACTTCATCAGTAATTGTTAGTCCCTCTGAATGAGTCATATGCCGGGGCCAAGCTCAGTGAGGGCAACTCAACTCAAAAGCTGTCTTCTTTTTCTTTTTTTTTTAATTATTATTATTATTCTTTTATTGTACATCCACTTACAAATGATTGATCTACCCCCCCACCTCACATTTGTGTTATTAAATTGTGCCAACACAAGATATGGAAACTGTGGTTTCATATTTTATTCCCCTGGCTATTTATCTCAGTGTCTTGAATGCTTTTTATTTTTTTAGGATATATTTTCTTATTTTCACTGCTTTGCTGTGGTTGTAATGTTATTTTCTATGGTTATGAGATGCTGTGATGTTTCTCAGTGTTGAAAATGGAATGTTTATGCAAGATTGTCACAGGAGAGTCCAACATGGCAGCCAGTGTCATACACCACTTTATTATCATTGGTGTTGTTGTTTTAACAAGAAAATAATAAATTGATTGAATATTGATATCATAATAAGTATTTGGTTGTATTTGTTGTAATTGTAATTTTACAAAGTTCATTAAGTGGTACCTGTAAGTATAAAATATCATCGTTAAGGTTAGATTAATATATTAGTTTGCTCTTATTGGCCTTTTATTAAAAATCTGAATTCAAATTTCTCTCACTACTCAGGCAACAAAAATGACACCGATGGACCAGATGGTGGCGCTATAGCAAACAACTTCACGTTATGGCTAATAACTCCTGAACTGTAAGGTCCTGATTTTCATTTCCATGATAGTTTTGAATTTTATGCAAAACCTAGTTTTCGCTATTTGTCCCGCAAAATGAATCCAATGGCAACAAAATTTTGCACACAGCATATATGGACTTCCTAGATTACGGCATTAGCCTACCCAGAGTTTTGCAAATCCAAACAGTTTGGCTGTGGTGTACAAATGAAGTTGGCCAATCCAAATGTTTGGGATGGACCTCACAGTGTGATCATGCTCCATAGTGCCACCATCAGGCGCTTTTTATTTCCCCTACAAAGTTGCCTCATTCTCCACCAAATGTTACACACAGCATATTTCAACTGCCTACATCATCGTTGTATCACAGAATTTTGACAGCCTAGTTGTAACCGTTTGGGCATGACGCACAAAAGAAGTTGACAGCGAAGACATGCAAACAGGAAGGGAGGCATAATTCCTTAACTGCCAAATGTTAGAGCAACCAAAGTAAATCTTTGCAAAGGTAAAAGTGTGTCAGACCACATTTGGTTGCTTTCTATAGCTTTAACATATGGCCAAAAATTGGCAATTTTTCAAATGGCAGGACTGTGACCGAAATGTTCTATTGTTGAGATGTAGAACTTTTCCAAAATGATGAATCAAATTCCCACTGTTTACAATAGTTAGGTTTTGTTTACAAATTGTGTTGTTGTTTTTTGTTTTCAGTACTTCGGTTAGGGTTAGGGTTAGGTTTAGGGGTTTGTTTACAATTCTTCATTTGTGTTTGTAAATATTGTATATACTGTATTTTTGGTTTGCAATTCTATGTGGCTTTATCTCGACTCCATAGTTAAGTAGATAAAACAATTTTGGTGAATTTGGAAGACAGGCCCCCACCACACTCAGCACTAATGACAGATATGGCAGTGATGTTATTCTGCTTGCCAGTCTGCATCTGAATTTAGACCAGAGTCACTATTCAGTGCCCCTCCATTCATCCTTGGTACATCATTATATAAGCAAGCAGCTGACCCACGGCTGATCTTCCCTGCTCTCCCCATGGTCTTTACAGGAGTCATTACTGCTGAAACAAGGCGCCCCGGGGGGGTGCAGATATGGCAACAAACAGACCTAGTCACTGTGTGAAGGCGTGTGTGTGTGTGTGTGTGTGTGCACGTGCATTTATGCATGTGTGTCCATATGAAGGCAAGTGTGTCCATACACGTGTATGGTTTGCATTTGTAAGTGTATGTGTGTGTCTATATTTGTGTAACATGTCCATATGAGGGAATTATTGTGTGTGTGTGTGTGTGTGAATGTGTGTGAGAGAGGGGGAGATGATGACAGTGCTCCTCTGGTCCCATCTGTTTGTGAGGCAGCAAGGCGTTAAGGAGTGCCACTGGACTGTCACTGATCAGCACTATCAGTGGTGACCAAGCCCTGTCCCCAGGGGCCACACACACACACACACACACACACACACACACACACACACTGGCAGCGCTCACTGAGGGGTAAAGAGACGTCTTCTTCTGGGTCATGTTAAACCAATAAGGAAATTATATACACTTTGGCTGTGATCTACATTTTATAATGATAACAATTTGATTTGATTTATTTGACGAGTTTAAAAACACATTAAACATAAATCAAGTATTACTATTACTACTACTGCTATTATTTCTACAACTACTGCTACTACTACTACAACTAATACTACTATTACTACTAGTACTGCTGCTACTGCTACTATCGCTGAGAGGCTCACAATATTTTAAATAATAGTGTAATCATCATCATGGAGCTGGTAGTGTTTTTTCCTGGTGTTATTGTGGTCCACTCATCTCTTAGAAGGCAGAGGGTCCTCTGACATATGACCATAGTGAATAACAAGTTAATCAGTCTAGCATCAATTGTTAAAATCTTGTTTTCCTTGAAACATTTGAAATACAATCTACCAATGCAGTTTCACTTGTTTTGAGAATTTTCTTGAAACAAAACAAAAAAAAGCTAAATCTTGAAACAAGATAGATCTCTAGTATCAAAATGTAGTCACTTGATAAAAGAAAATTCCCGAAGAAAGATGATTTGCACCAAGTTCTGTTATCGCACTTTCACTTGTTTTGAGAAAAATAAGATTCAAGACTCAAAATAAGATTGACTCGACTAAAGGACTTGTTATCACTTGGTACCAGTACACAACCACCACTACTATTAAAAAAACAGCACCACTATTAAAAAACACCAGTTCAGAAGCAGCTGTACAGAAGGCCCTGAAGTTTTCCCTGCAATTGAAGGTAAATGGCCAAAGAAAATGAAAGAGAAAGACTGAAGATAGTGTACCCAGGGGTTAAAGTGGGCCGGAACGATCCGGAACGGCGTTCCGGCACCTTTGGCAGTTTCATACATAATAATGTCAAGCGAGTTCACAGGGCTGCCAACTCTCACGCATTGACCGTGAGACTAATGCAATTGACATTTTTCACACGCTCTCATGCCACAATTTTCTCACGCAGTGAAAAACAAATTCATAACTGATAATGTCGCGGCGTGAAAAGAGACACTGACAGCGCACGAGACGAGACAGAGCAGCACCGTGCAGCAGAGAGTTATTCAGACCATCTGAATAGAGAGAAATATACACAAATCTATTATATTGTAATTTATTCCCATGCATGGTGCTCAGAGTAATCTCAGTCAGCGGCTCTTCTGCGTCTCTCCCTCTCCTCTCGCGCCGTGCACACGCAGGCAGGAGTGAGAGTGAGTTACTCTGGTTACTGTGTCTGTCGCTCTGAAAGTTTCTCGCGATTCCCAATAATAGGTTTTTAGGTTAGTATGCCTATGCAAAATCATGAATGTAAGCACCTCAATGCTGAAATCTAGTAATTATAACATAATTTTACATTTTTGGTTAACATTATACAGGGTTGCTGTTTCTTGACTTAATCCAAGAGGTTAGGTGGTGTAGAAATGCAGGAAATTTGCACCTGCCAAATCCCACTTTAACCCCTGAGTGTACCTAGTGATTCTGGGGAACGTAACACATATGCATAATCATTTATATGACTCTGCATAGCCATGATACTGACAGTATGAATATATAGGCAAAGGGTCACCCAGCTACAAAACAGAAGAGCTAATCTGCCACATACAGTACATAGCTGTCATGCTGCACAACGCAGACAAACAGTATCCGTTTCAAACATGAACCTTCCTCTCCGTCAGCGCTAAACATCTTAAGTTGCAGCATGTGGCGTCCGGATGCAACAGCAGCAGGCTCAGAGGGACGAGGGGAACTGGCCGTTCTGCGAAACGCATCAACATGAAACCCGACCTTGTGGAAACATCTCCTGGCACACCGCACCCCACTGAGTTGGTTAGCTCGCGCTAGCCGGCGCTATTTATAGCCGCGGCGGAGCGGCTAAAAGATGGCCGGGGGGCGCCGGGCCGCACGGTACGTCAGAAGAGATCGGCACTTTCTTTGTTGTGAAGCAGCGTGTCCAGACTGCTGGCTGGATGGGGGATAATAACGGAGATCCTTAGTGATGTGCCTCCCAGTCCTCTCTGCCTCCCATTCTCGCATTTTGTCATTCTCTCCATCTGTCTGTCTGTCTGTGTCCGTCTCTCTTGTACGCAACTCAAGGGAGGCGTCGACCCCGCAGAGCGTCTTTGTGACCTGGCGGACCAAAGTCGGCTATCAAAGGACTATCAAAGGTCAAAGGTCACGACGGGAAAATGTCAACAGGAGGCTGCCTGAGGTTCTGGATCACTGCCGAAACTGACAAGTTTGGCAAGTAACTCTATCTTGTGTCCAGAGTTATACAGCCTATTAAAGAATAAGTTACCTCACCACACTGGATGATTTTGCTCATTTCAATGAATTTGACTTGATCCGTGCCAATATGAATGATCAGTTCTTTCAAGAAATGATCATGAAACAAGGCATTGAATCTTGGAAGAGGAAATTTGTGTTAAGACAGTTTCCTTTGTTTAAAGCAAAAGTCTTAAAATAAGTTACATCCTCCTGAAAAAAGGGACATTTCTTGAAACAAACTGATCTGGCAAAGCAGTGAGATAATTTGACTAAACAATAGCCAAATCCAGGCACACACTCTTTGATGTGGTTTCCAGCCTTTTAGAGACACTTTTCCAAGTTTCCTTTTCTGTTGATGAAGTTTGAGTTTCTCTTTTCTTTGTCTGTTCAGCCTGTTCACCCTGGCTGCTCATGCTAACTACCCAGTTCTTCTGTTTATTCCAAACAAACCTTTTCTCAGGAAAGAGCTACCAGACACTGGCTGTTTAGAACAGCAGATGGAAAAGCTTTCATGAATGGAATATAGGTTGAATCATTATTGTGTTATAGCAATCAGTAATAGAGAGTGGCAGAACAGGCATTTATTTATATTATCACTTATATTATCACTTTAAACAGAGTAACAAAAGAGCAGAAGTGAGACACACACAAATAGAGTCCAACAAGGACAAAATATTTTTATAAGTGAAATGAAGGGGAAGAGAGAAAGATATAGAAAGTCAAATATAAAAGGAGGAAAAAAGAAGGAATTATGCTGAAATGGGAGAGAGGGGGGGACAGAGAGAGAGAGAGAGAAAGAGAGAAAGAGAGAGAGAGAGAGAGAGAGAGAGAGAGAGAGAGAGACAAAGGAAGGGGAGAGATATAGAGGAAGAAGGACTGAGACCCAGATGGTCAGTCTGGCGCTTGGCACTGTCTTTCTGCTCTCTGAGGACTTTGCCAATGGGATACTGGGAGGTGGGGTGGGGAGTGTGTGTGTGTGTGTGTGTGTGTGTGTGTGTGTGTGTGTGGGGGGGGGGGTATTTAGTGCCAGCAGGCACAGAGGAGGCCTGCTGAGGGCGTCGTCGGGCCGCTTTGACTTTGATGGCAAGAGCCGGTGGCGGACACCAAGCCCTCCGACCACAGCAGCACCGGTCCCAGACAGAAACCACAAACAGTCTGGATGCTTTACAAGTCAGAGAGTGAGTAGATAAGTCACTCATTTCAAAAGTATTACTCCCTGGGAGCAGTGATTCATTACACTACTCCTGCTATTACTTCTCCCCAAAACTGGCAATTTCGTCCTGTCTTCCCTTCTAAAATCAGTCAGTTTCCTCTCCTGTGAATGATCAGGAAACCAAAGAGTGTTGATGTCAAATCTTATTGACGTCCTTTTACTGGATAAAATCAAAGTAGTGGGAATACCACCCAGAGAAAGACAACTTTTCTACCATTTCTCCTCAGTGTGGGAGCACGACGACTAATTATGAGGAAATCAAATCAGTGTCATTAATCTGATATTTAGAGGGGGTGATAGCAATATTAACAACTTCATGTTTTTTTGACTGGTAACTTGACTGACTTGAAATATCAATTTGTTACACTACACATTGCTGGGTAAAGTAGTAACTTACTGTAACACTTAACCACCCAACACTGGTGGCCTTAGACCAACAGACTCCATCTTAAGCACAATTTTAGTTAGTTTAAATGAATATAAATGAATATATATATAAATATAAATGAATATATATATACATTTTAAATGAATATATCATTCCCCACTCTTGACTACATTCAACATTTCAGAAACGCAGATGATTCTGTCTTCACCAACATAACTGCTTTGTAAGCAAAGGTCTTAATATGACTCATATCTTAAGTAGCAGCCCAAAATGTGCTTCACTCTCATGCCTGCAGTCATTCTGTATGATGAAGTGACATCTCATTTTGGAATGAGACTCTTCATTTTGACATCAGAGCGTCTGCACTGAAGGCACAGATGCCAAGTCACGTCATACTGAAGCAACACCAGTGTGTGTGTGTGTGTGTGTGTGTGTGAGAGGACAGTATAAGCTTTACCCCTGTGTCTGCGTTAGTTTTTTTGGCAGTAAAACTGGAAAACGTCACCCCTTGCCTTCAGTGTGCAAACAAACACACAGGTGGAAGTAACAAAAATTAAATGATAAAAATAGATGTGATGAAAATGCTGGTGAATTAAAAACAAGAGTGAATAAAATGCATGTGAACTGAAAAACTGAGTGATAAATTGTTAAGTGATTTGATTAAAATGGTGGTGATTTGATAAACACACAGGCATTTCCGTCATTTATCACCACTTTCTATCATTCAACAAGCCATTTATCATTTAAGGCGAGCCCAGTGGCAGCGCCAGAGATTTTCTTTTGCTGGTGCTATGGGGTTGTTCGACTTTTCAGCGAGGGTGCTCTGAAATTTAGTGTTTCCCATTAATGTGCCGGTCGCCACAGTTTAATTTCTACTGCAACAACCCCGACACACGTACACACACACAGTTACAATGTCATTCTGTGTTAAACACAAGGTGAGATATTCAGCTCATGGGATATAGATGTGGTTCACAAGCCTGCCTACGTAAACACACCTCTCTGAATATAAGATTTCACACAATTATGCCACGGACAGGGCTTGCACACAAGCAGCAAGCAACAGACACAGGTTTGTGCCCATTTCAGCCTCAGATTCTGAGATCACAAACTCATGCCGCCAGTTGATGGATTGCTGGCTAACTTCTTGTCCACTGTTGCATCAAACATTCCAATGACATGCAGAAGCTCGCGAAAACTACCTCTATTAGATGAGTCCTCACCCTCAATGTGACCTCGCTGTGCGATCCCCTGGCAAGCTGTATAGCGTAGGCATTCCACCACAGCCTTTATGTACTTTCGGTTCTCCATAACCAATGCCGAATGTCCCTTGTCAAGCATGTTTGCTATTTTTGAGCCGCTTGTCTGTTTTTGTTTAAACTCACTCCATAGCAAATTTGTGTTCCACACTTTCATGATGACTCTTCAGAGATGCTGATGCTTTTCGCCAGTTGTTGAACCCGTTGCTGGTAAATGCTGGCTCCAAATGAAATCCGTGCCCTCAAAAATGCCGACAAGCAAAGCAAAACGCGGCGTCTTTGGACACGCTGTATTCTAGCCATGCATATTGATCCAACCAGCTTTTGTTAAAACTTCTCTGCTGATTCCTAAATGGCCGTGCAGGGTATTTTTGAAGAACTGGCCGTCTTGGGCCCTCTTGGGGATGATTGCTAATGTCATCAGCAATGCTAGCATCCTCAGCAGCAATCGCGGGCAGGTGCAGGTCCCCTTCCTCATCTCCATCCTCTGGCTTTTCTTGGTCCTGGTCAGTGACTACTAGCGTTGTGTCTACACCTTCATGAGACCTATTAACATCACCTGTATTAGGTTCACAATCACTCTCGTTTCCAGGTTTTGATTGAGTCTCACACGTGGACGTTTATGGAGTAAAAAAACGATCCATGGTAACTTAGCTAATGCTACAAAAAATTGCGCTCTGGCCTCTGGCTAACAGGAAGTGGAAGGTCAAAAGTTCAATGTGTGCTGCGCCCATTGGCCGAATCAGATCACCTGTGTTGGCTTTATGTTTTTTAGTCTAAAAATAATCGGTTTGTTTTATTAATGTATTTATTCATTTTTCAAATTATAAATTATAGTATTCACACATTAAAAATTAAAATTTCTAAATAAACCACAGAAATTTCTTGGGGGTGCTAGGGGGGTGCTATGGCTATCCTAGGGGTAGCTACAGCACCCCCTAGCCCCTCCCTGGCACCGCCGCTGGGTGAGCCCCAGAAGGGTGGAAGAAACAAAAATGAACTGATAAAGGTAGAGGTGATGGAAATTAATGTGAATTGAAAAACACTGTGATGAAATTGCATATGAACTCAAAAAGATAAATAAAATGCTAAATTGTCAAGTGACTTGATCAATTCAGAGGAGATTGGATTAAATAGCTCAGTGATTTATCGTTTACCGTGAGTCATTTTTGTTACTTCCGCCCCAAGTAAGTATTTTTTGTTACTTCCGCCCTCACACCTAAACGTCAATCAAAAACCACGCCCACTGAAGCTCGGCGATTCTCTCGCCTGTCCAACGTTCCTGTCTACAGAATGGAATCTACTGTATGGAACTGTGCCGTTTCTGCTGTCTTCAGTATTCATGGACAGAATGAATTGGCTGGCTGGTCTGGGATGTTAGGCAGTTTGCTTTTTCCCACGGTGTAGCCGAGGCATCACGACGCAAATTTAGGTCAGTCGGTCTCGTCTTTGACTGCGAGATGCAGTCCATTCATAGCAGAGCGTGCATCATATAAAGTTTGGCAAACTTTTTGAGTCATCAAAGCTAGCCAATGCATTTGATTCACTGCCCATTTAGTATAACAACATTCTGCTGTCCAGCATCCTGATCACTTCATTTCATGCTTCAAGAAAGCTACATCATTGAATAAGAGCTGGCCTTTGTGCATTCAACTACTTAGTTCAGTACACATTTGCCAGTCTGGGTCTGTGACATGAAAACGTACAGTGTATGGAGTACAGATGAAATTATATGTTCACCTAATTTGTTCCTCTGTTTTACCTGTTGCTATAGGCAACACCAGCTGCATACAGACTCTTCCTGGGACGGTCCTCCATGCTGAAAGACTGGAGCAAGGAACTCACCTGGTCCTGCCTGTTAGTGAAGGATTCCCCTCTCCTGATGGACAGTAGCATGGCTCTGTGGAGGTGGAACTTCACCAACTCACAGTTGCTTACAGTTTCACTGGAGACAATTTTCAATGTGGAATACCATAATCTCCTCTAAATTAATTTTTGTTACTTCCACCCTTTTGAGGCTCGCCTTAAATGATAAATGGCAATGTTCAATAATAGAAAGTGGTGATAAATGATGAAAATGGCTCTATGTTTATCAAATCACCACCATTTGAATCAATTCACTTGCCAGTTTATCACTAAATTTTTCAATTCACAAGCATTTTCATCACATCTATCGGACCTCCGAACCCCCTATGATGAGCCAGCGCGCAGCCTGAGATCCTTGGGCAGGGCCCTTTTGGCTGTTCCTCAGACCAGGCTCTGCTCTAAAGGTGACCGGGCCTTTGCTGTTAGGGCCCCTAGACTCTGGAATGCCCTGTCTGCAGAGATAAGGCTAGCAGACTCCGTGTCATCTTTCAAAACACTCCTGAAAACATATTTTTATCAGAAGGCCTTTTTATAACACCTCTACATGGTTGAGTTTTATTCTATTTTACTTAATTTTATCATTTTATATATATATATATATATATATATATATATATTTATTTTTTTTTTTTTTTTTTTTTTTAAATTGTATTTCATTTTATGTAAATTTGTTTTACTTGACAGTTTATCTGAATGAACTTGGTGACTATGGTTTTATGTTTTATCTTCATCCTGTTTTTATTACTTTTTTGATTCGTCTGTGTGAAGCACTTTATAACATGTTTTGAAAAGTGCTATACAAATAAAGTATTATTTTTATCATTTAATTTGTTACTTCCACTCCTCATAAAACACACACACACACACGTAAGTTGAGAAAACACAAGGGCGAATTTGCAGAGCCTACATGAGGAGACAAGCAAATAGTATCGGTGCATGCAAGTATTGCCAATTTCTATACCAACCCCAAACACACACACGGTTTATCATACCCTTTTTTCCCATGGCGCAGCCGAGGGCATCACAAGGCAAATTCAGGCAGGCAGTCAGGTAGGTAACACTTAGTGAGATGATGCGCTTCGTCAGATGGCCTCTAGAGGGCGTCTTTGACTGTGAAATGCAGTGTTTCCCATACAGAGGCACAAAATCAAAAGTTGGTCAGTTTGTAGAAATGGATCTAAATCGATCTCTAATGCTCCTGATGTGGCATCACATCATGTCTGTAATTTGGAGATGTACAGACAGCAGACCAGCAGCACTGAACTCAATCCACAGAGTCTCCCGGTGTGAAAACAAAAGAGAAACTTAACATTCCACAGTCAGTAACAAGGATTTGCAGACAGCAACTCGTCTTCGCTGCCCTACAACCTTTAACAGCAGGTGACGTCATCTTGTGGTATTTCAGTAACTTTAGTGGAATTAAGTAATTTTACCGTGTCGGAGTGCTTCAGTGCATAGAATTGAACACACGAGCCGTGGGTCTGTACAGGATCTGTGCTCGTTTGGTCCCATGTCAGACGCATTTACTTTACCATCTCAAAGAACAAGCTGTGTTGACAAGCATGCATGTAAAACTACAGCCTGTGAGCAAAACTGGGTAGCATCTGGTAAAAAACACACACACACACGACACTCCTCTCCAAACTGCCACAACACACTGGCTGTGTTTGTGCAGAGCTATGGGTGATGCTCCAGGAGCTAAAATTAGATGGCGGCATCTTTGACGATCAGCTGGTATAATTAACCAGGTTACATAACAGCAAGCCCTTCTTCTCATTAGGAGCTGACACATCCAGCCAACGCCGCGCCGTCACGCACAGGCAGCCACTTATCAGACGCCTCACCCTGCCTCAGCGCTACGGGACTGGAATCCATTTCAGAAAACGCTGGTGGCAACCATGAGTCAGCAAGCCAGTTTGTGTCAAGATGAGTTTGGGTCGATTGGGAGCCGGAGATCTTCCCAAGCCAAAACGCCTCACTGAGAAGACTTCTGTGTGTATAGTTACTCCATTAGAGCAAGGGTTCATAAACTTTTTCATGTCAAACACCTCCAAACGGATTGGCATTAGACGCCATTTGATAAACTTTTGTGCCTGGGATCCCTCATCAGAAAATACTGTTCACAGTTAGATGACTTGGAAAACTATTACATAACTTTATCAACACAGTCTCACTGTAAAAGACTGTACTTGGAGTGATCTGACTAAAGCATTGACACCAGTATGTCCATTAAAACACAAGGACCCAAAGATAGCACTCTTCCATTTATTAATGCAATGGTGACAGTACGGTTGCGTTTGGAAGGTGGAAGGATGTATGGATGATTTTATCTGCGACACAGCAAATACAACATAAATAACCATCCTTTAACAAAGAAATAGTAATGTTCCTATTACTATTCAAACAATATAAGGATCTCAATTACTATACAAACAAAGGGTTTAACCTTACATTTCAGTAACGCATCCAAGTTCTAGTAAGCAACATCTAATTAAGGTAAGGAGGTTAACCTAAAGAAACAAACATTGGTAAGCATCATTGATTCACACTAAATAACAAATTATTAGATCTTTACAATCAACAGCACACTACCAATAAACAAACTTACTCTGACAGAGCTGCACCAAACACACTGAATTCACACAGGACAATGGTAAAAGGTCAGCCTAATCAAGACCAGGTGTATTTGAAGACTTGATGGTCCGCTTACCAAGCCAGGGATAGGTGGTAAGGCCTCTCTGTCAGGCTTGTGTTTTCTAACACTCACAATATTCACAAACTCTGAAACACAGATTATGTGTTGTGGACACGAATAACATGAAGATGACATTCTTCCATCATAAAATGTGTGACAATAACAGAAATTGGACGCGTCATTTTCAACTGTTCATCACATGCTAACAGTTAAGTTTAGGCAAGTAAAACAACTTTGGTTAAGGTTAGGGTTAAGGTTTAGCTGACGAAAGCAACTTCAGTTAAGGCTTAGGTTATGATGCATGAATTGTTACTGTTCTTGTTGATGATCTCAGAGAAAAATGATTGCCTAGCACTTTTCAAGTTCAGACTGTAAATATGTAATTTTTCTTTATAGATTTCAAAGTGAATCTGGAGGTTTGATTTACGCCATTTTCACTCTGCTTTCCGGCACTCCCTTTTCTGGGCCCTTACAGAATGAGTGTTTCTCCATGGTGCCTTTTGCTTACTAGCGATCAATTTAACCTTAGCAGGAGCAATGGCATCAATTACATTCAAAATTTTAGAATTGAAGGTATTCAGTAGATCATCAACATGATTTGAAGCTGGGGCAGTTTCAGATTTGATGGCTTCCATAAAAAGTGTTCTGGTATTCTCATTAATGTACCTTTTTTTAACAATTTCAGATCTAATGTTGATTTTTGGTGTAATAGAGAGATCAAAGAATACACAGAAATGATCTGATAGAGCAACATCAAGCACAGTGACATTTGAAATGTTAACACCCTTAGTAATAACCAGATCTAGAGTGTGTCCTCTAGTATGGGTCGGCCCTTTCACATGTTGAGGCAGATAAAACGTCTCAAATATGGCAGAAAGTTCTTTGGCATTTTTGTCACTGACATTATCTATGTGTACATTAAAATCACCCGTAATGACTACACAGTCTAATTCAGTGCAGATAATTGAAAGCATCTCAGTAAAATCATCAAGGAAATGTGGAGAGTATTTCATTTCCATTTTAAACGACACATATTTAAAGGATGAGAACTCTCCAAATGATAACTTCTTACAAAGGAACCTATCCCTAAAAAACAAACACCCCCTCCTTTTTTGTTCCGTCGTGCTTCAAACTCAAATATGAAATTTGGTGGGGTGGATTCAATAAGGATAGCATTCCCATTCTTGGTGTCCAGCCAATCTCTGTTAAAAACATAAAATCAAGCTTGTAAGAGGTTATAAAATCATTGATTAAAAGTGACTTGTTACACAGGGGCGTTGGTGGGCGGAGTATAGGTGATGGCAATACCCGTGACCTGGCCATGCTGGGGGTGAGTGGGATCATTTTGATCCCAGACTTCACCAAGTCCTCCATCTGGCTTGTGAACCTAAGAGGAGAGACAGGGGAGGGAGTGGATGCTGGAGAGTCAGAGGGGAGTGGGGATAGAGGTGGGGGAGTCCAGGGCAGAGGTGGGGGGAGTGTGGAAGGGGGATCCACAGGGAGGGCAGGTGGAGCGGGGTCACTGTTGTCACCCTGGAGCTGGCACTCTTTCTGCGGAGGAGCCTTTCGCTGGTGGAGAGTAGGGCAGGAAGTTGTTTGGTGCCTCAGTGTAGAAAATTGTCTGTCAGCCATCGAAGTCCACGTCCGTTTAGGTGGGGACCCTTTCCTTTGAAGAGATCATCACGTTCCCAAAATAGGTTGAAGTTATCAATGAAATGTATCCCTTGAGACTCACAGGCATTAGAGAGCCACGTATTCAGTGCAAGTAGGCGGCTGAATTTATTTATCTTTCTGTCAACAGTTGGAAGAGGCCCACTGATATATGGTTGCATTTTTAGCTCATCAAGTCTGTTAAAAAGTTTAGAGAAATCTTGTTTTAGCAGTTCTGATTCCCCTTTGCTGGTGTCAATGGCTCCCACATGTACAATAACTTCTCTGATTCCTGGGTGGTACCTGGGAGAAAAGTCCAGTTATATCACTGACCATGGCACTTGGATAGCTGCATGTGATGATCCTTTCATTGTTCACAGCGCCGATAGCACCGTCTCCCACAAGGAGTATATCTTTTTCCTTCACCTCTGGCCCAGATTCTTTGTCTCCGTGGGCCTTGTGCTCCTTCTGTGTGCCGGTGTCAATTCCACGTTTCCCCTTATGAACGAAATCATTATTTCTTCCCAGTTTCCCATTCATAAAAGTGCTTTCTAGCTCGTTCTCACTTAGTTCAGACAGTGGTTGATATCTATTTTTGAGCCATATATCTGGCGATGTTGTATTTCCCCTTGTAACATTATCATTTGTTTTTCTCATTCTGTAGTTGCGTTTTGGCTTAGCACCAAGTGTATGCCAGGTGGCAGTGGAATCAGTCTGTTCAGGTCCCGCTTTAGCAAGTTTCGGGAAAGACACTGTATCATCTAGGTTTAGCATATTAGCGGTAGCATCCTGGTTAGCACTGCTTTGATAAGTGGTAGCATTTTGGTTATATGAGTGAAGGTGTAATAGGCCATTAGGTGTATTAATCCATGTGTCTTTCTACTATATTTAGTAGACATGCAAATAGGCTTAAAATGAAGCTGGCAAGTGTGGTTAAATATATCAGGGATATTAATTTATTCCTTGTAGTTTGTGAGTTCTAGCCATTTTTGTAAGTGTAGGCTACTATATTCAGTACGTGGGCACAAGGGGTAGCTTTTTTTTTAATAACTTTTCCCCAAACATATTGCTCAGAATCTCAATGATTCCTTAACTGATTGTTGTAATTCCACATTTGTCTTAAAGGTGTGTTTGTGCTGCTCATCTCATTGTGGAGTTTTGTCCGTAGTCCCATCCAGTCAAGAATGACTGCTGTTTGAATCAATACTGCACCCATATCTCCCTATAGGTATGAATGGGAGGCAATGCATGCTGTCCAGATATATTGCATAAATGATGTGATGCTGTCCAGATATATTGCTCAGAATCTCAGTGATTCCTCAACCGATTGTTATAATTCAACATTTAGCTTAAAGATCTGTTTGTGCTGCTCATCACCAGTGTGGAATGTTTTCAGTAGCTCCAGCCAGTAAATGGAACGGTCATTTGAATGGAAGTAAATGGGAGGCAGTGGCTCGTTTGTCATTCACAACGGTCACAAAGCTGTTGTGAGTGTAATGCCTTTAATAATCACAAAGAGTGATGTAGGTGCATGTAGATTTATACAATCAACTATAGAGCTGTTTAAGCTTTCTCTGTAGGCCTTCGCTGATTCAGTCCCACTGTCAAACCAATTTTTTTACCATTTCTGAAATAGCCCAGCACAAGGGCGTAGTTTTGATTTTGACATTGGTAGGGACACAAATGGGGGAGGTCCGGAGGGGATGTAACCCCCACTGGAAGCTGAGGCGTTTTACATTTATGATAGACTTCTGACCGCCATTTCATGTCATCTAGATCAGTGATTCTCAACCTTTTTCATATCGAGGACCCCTAGTTTAGTCCACATTAGAGCCATGGACCCCCATTTGATGAGATTTTGTCTCTCGGACCCAAATCTGAGAATACTTTTATTGTTAGATATGATTTTGATCCAGAATCCCATGACTGTCTGTATTGTAGGTAGAGAGATAACAGTGAAACTAAGATCAAAACAGTCATTCTTCTACATTCTGTAATTGTGTTAACTATTTGTAAATTAAATAATGCTGAAGTTTAACAATTCATCAATTTGCTGGGGACCCCCTGGAACCCCCTCAAAGGACCGCTGGTGGTCCCCGGACCCCACGTTGAGAACCACTGATCTAGATAGTTATGGTAGCCAATACACTCATTAACAGACACACAGACACAGGGGTGTAGCACATTAATGAATCCTTTACTCAAATTTGCCAGCTGAATGGGACTTTGAAGAGCACATTTTGTTTTAAGGCAGGTACTGTAGTACTGTTGCCTATTCAAACCAACGATCTGTATTTACATTTAAAATAATAATAATAATAATAAGATATTGTAAACTATATCCAAACCCTACATACAAACAGCTGAGCCAAACACATGCCTACACCTGTCATTAACAGAGATGAACTGTTGGCATATTTGTTTTACATCAGTGTTGTCCAGTGTGGCAACATCAGCATTGTTCAATCTCACTTGTGACATGTAGGCTACTTACGGTCGTCACCCGTCACAGACGCACGCGACACGGTACTTAAATAAACTAACTTTAATGGCTAAACACAACTGTTACTAATATAAAATAGGATGGAGTCTTCACTCGCATGCTCGCCGGTAGGCGGAGCTTTGGCTCTTCTTGCCCACAGCATTTCATACGTTAGCAAGAAATGGCAAAGCCAATCAGCGATTTTTTGGGGGGTTAGGGAGGCGGTGTCACGCCAATTTTTATCCGGGTGACGCAATAACATTCTAAAACAGCTGTTATAGAGAGCCTAAGTCCCTCCCCTTCCGGTGGACCACCATGGGACCTTATTTCGGAAAAAATATGTACGGTAGTCAACGGCGAGAGACAAATAATTGTTTGATCCCGTTTGAATTGTGCCATGAATTACACATATGATGTTTTGTCAATTTAAATGATAATTTTGCAAGTCAAGAAAGTCGCAGTTTGTGGTAAAACTGTTGAACTATAAGACTGTAAAAATATGTAATTAGAAAGACTACACACCCAAAAGTCGCGCAAGTGACGTAACTTCCTCTCTCCACAAGCTACCCAGAGCCGCTGAAGCTAAGTCCCTCTCAGATAGCAGGAGTATTATACACAACCTGGAAGGTAGACAGTAAGAATGGATTTAAACTGGTTTAGGATAGTTTTAGTACAGTGGGGGCTAACGTTAACGCGATGCCTGTGTGTGTTTCCTATGTTTCGTTCCATGTTGGTGTTGGTGACGTATGTTGTGCGAGACGAGAGATGTAGTTCACTGAGCGGTTTCACACAAAACTAAACGTTACTGTACTGTTTTACAACAAACTGCGACTTTCTTGACTTGCAAAATTATCTTTTAAATTGACAAAACATCATATGTGTAAGTCATGGCACAATTCAAACGGGATCAAACAATTATTTGTCTCTCGCCGTTGACTACCGTACATATTTTTTCCGAAATAAGGTCCCATGGGGGACAGCGGAAGGGGAGGGACTTAGGCTCTCTATACTAAAGTTTCGTTATAGCGTCCGTTGCTATGCCGACACGGGACACCAATGCACTACACCAATGCAGCGGGACTCGTAGTAGAGAACGCGATCTGTTAACATTGACTAGACACTGACGGACAAAACAACGTTTATTGTCAATCAAAATAATTGCTAGGGACATTTCAGAGTCGCTTGATATTGGTAGGGACACGTCCCTACCGTCCCTACCCAATTCTACGCCCTTGGCCCAGCATCTTACTCAATGTACATACACTTATCCATGTGTTTGACAATGATCCAACAGTTAATTCTTACTGAATATTTGAGCTTGCTGAGAGAGAAAGACACAAGGCAGACAGACGAAACATCATGTTTTTATTTCTATTTCTCTTCTACAAGAGAGTGTTGCACCTTTCTCCCTCAGCATGCTATTCTGGATTTAAGGTTGCATCGCTCCTTTTTGTTGCTTGAGCATGGATTTATTTTCCAACACTACTGAATATTTAAACTCAGATATGATATTTTCACATCTTTCATTTCTCCCGAATCACCAATGAAATTTCCTGTTTTTACAATTTCACTTTTTAAGAAAGGCATGTAGTCTGTTGAATAAAAATAATTAATGACTCATTGTGTTTTCCATTCAGCTGGGCTGCATGGGCCGTGAAGAGTCACCTGGATATGTGACAACCTGAGGAAGCGTCCTGTGACTGTGGGCAACATTGGTGGCGTGGCTCAGTCCATCCCAACACATCACCAGAGAGTCCAGTGACTTCACTTGGACTGGTCATGAGGGGTTCCTCCACATGACGCTGGCTTCACCCTTCATCTCTCCCTCTTAGGACCGCATGGAGAACACACCACTAGGTAGGGACGGGACCATATGCTGATCTCACTGTACGATTCCATACAACCACGATACCATGTAATGAATCCATGTTCAGTGACAACAAAGTCTGATTGTGCACAATTCTGTTTATTTCTCACAGAGCCACAGATCTTTCTAGCGATGTCACTTGAATGTAAACAACAATTTCAAAATGTCATCACAAAGTGCATGATGCTGTCGGTCTTCTGCAGCTTCCCCAGGACAAGAGACGCAGCGAGAGACGATGAGACGCCTCACAGTCAGAGGAAGAGGAGGAGGAGGAAGAAGAGGAAGAGGAGGAGGAAGGCTAGCTGGGCTGAGAGCAGCAGCAGCAGACTCCCTCCCACCCAAGAGACACCTGAGACTCTGATTGTAGGTACTGTAAATAATACGATTTAGACATAAATAGTTTTTTAGAGTTATGAATCATATGATAGTACAGATATGGTAGTCGGAGTGAGTTGTGACACACTGTTCTCAGATCTTGGTATAATTGTTGTTTGGTACAGATTGGTTTCTGATCTGCTGAGCAGGCCGTCTCTCACCAGATCAGTCAGTGTCCCTTTAGCCTGCTGTTCCAAGCCTGCAGAGTCAGCTGTGTGTAACACTTACAGTGAACGCTCCACTGTGTACCAAAGAGTAAAACTACTTTAAGTATATGGGCTATTTACATGAATCTACAGACTTCTGGCTGGCAGCAACACTAACCACATACACACTGCCTGTCAACAGTTTGGGGACACCTAGCTTTTAAAATAATTAATAAATAAGCATGTTTTCTTTCTCGGTTTGTAATAACTTAACCCCAGTAAAGACCAAATTTAGTTTGAGAAAAATCATACATGCAAATATTTGTGATGATATCACTAAAACAATGAAACTGTACGTTCATCACAAAAACCCCTCAGCAGCTGGAACTGCTGCACACACTTTCCTCATGTGAACAGTCAGTTTTTCCAGGCGTTCCTCTGAGACGCTCTGCCTCTGCAGGACGTCCCAGAGGAAAAACCTTCTCTTCATACCAGAGAAGACACTCTGATGAACATGAAGCTGAGTGTTGAATAAATACATCCAAAGTATTAGGAAATAGCTATTTTATGTGAACATTTTCCTTACTTCTTCATTGAAAAATAACAGAGCGAGTGTCCCCAAACTTTTGACGGGCGGTGTATGTTTGGGCCCTCTGCACCCGTGTCTCAGGTGCACCTGTGGTTGTGTGACTCAAGTGAGTGCTGCAGTTTAATGCTTATTTGTAGATTCATGTAGCTTGAATGTGAACAGATGCTGGACCAGTGTGTGTTTACTGTCATTGATAAATGCTGTAATGGTCACCTTGCCTATTTGCCTTGAGAGTTGTACTCATTTCATAGTAAAGTAGGCCTATATCATATTTATATGTGTGTAACTACTATATATCGTTCTAGTGTGAGAATATTATATGCATGTTCAACTCATTACGAGAAGCCGTGTACCAGGCTGTGACCACTAACAGATAAGGCCGAAGACCACAGATTTGAGTAAACTAACTGAAGCTTACAGAGGTGTCTTGTTCTCTAACGATATATTGAAATGTTCCAGGTGCTTTGATTATTGATATGCTTAACTAACCAATAGCAGGAGATGACTCCCATGGGAAAGAGTTTCATTTTCCAACAATATAAAGATGGAGAGGAGAAATCACCCTTCAGAACTGGGGTGGCATTGCACACTGTTGTAACTTGTTAACCTGACTTCTCTGAGAGCTCTCAAATAAAGAACTCTGTCTCATCACATCTTGAACCCTGTGATAGTGGTCATTTCTTAGAGACTTAGCACTCTCAT
The DNA here is from genome assembly GCF_048128805.1 of Centroberyx gerrardi. Lineage (NCBI taxonomy): Eukaryota > Metazoa > Chordata > Actinopteri > Beryciformes > Berycidae > Centroberyx > Centroberyx gerrardi. The sequence continues at coordinate 6,189,959 of NC_136001.1, read as the reverse complement.
CGACTTTAAAAGAAATTCCATGACAGAGTACACATTTATTATATTGTGTGATTTATTAACTGTAGCTCTTGATAAGGAGATGCAGTTTGTATGAATCCTTAGAACCTAATGTGGAAACAAGGCCGGCGGTAGCTATGGGCAGGGGTGGGCTCAGCCCACCCAAACGTGCGTCTTGCCCACCTAATCAAAAGTTAAGAAAAAAATTGTTTTTTTGTTCAGCCAATGGAAAAATAGCACAGAAAATACCAGTACCGTTTCTAACTTCCGCTCCCTCTCTTCATTCACTCTCTAGCTCGCTCGACCACCACTGCTCTCTCTCTCTCTCAATTCAATTCAATTCAATAGGCTTTATTGGCATGACATTTGACATGTGTTGCCAAAGCACAATTATGATTACGAAAGACAATGTTAAGGAATGAAATTAACAAAAAATAATGTGAATAACAATATAGTTAATAGAATAAAATAGATAATGAAATAAATAAATGGAATAAAATAATATATATATATATATCTATATTGGCTCGTGTGTGACTACATGCATGTGTATTGTGGCTGCTGCCTCACTACTACTGCTGCCTCTACTACTATTGCTACTACAAACAATATATTTAGTAGCCTGGCATGCCGCCACTTACCTCTCCACCTGGGTGTGCGAGCTGTCTCGGTCTTAGCCAGAAAATCGCCGAACTGGAACGCAGAATATCCACCCTTTATCGGATTAAAGAAGGTGAACAGCTCCTCGAATCCCTGGGTAGCATTGGCCCTGCTAATGCTATCGCGGCTGGAGGGGAACTCGACTCCACTGTGCCGTGCTCAGAACCTGCTCCTTCCCAGGCTGGAGATCCCTGGAGCAAACTGGGTGCTAGACCGAAGGCTCCAGTTAGCTCTACCCCCCAGCAAATGGAGCCCTGGACCACCGTTCGTAAGAGCAAACACAGCAAGAAGAGTCCCTGTTCCATCTCGTCATCCCGAGACATCCAGCTGGCCAACAGATTTAACGCCCTGGATGAACAGGATTTTCCTCCACTAAGGGGAGGCCTCCAGCCTCCTCATCTATGGACACCGCAGGGCGAACAGCTCCGTGAAGGAACCCTAGGGTGTTGGTTACTCCACCACATCCTGCGCCGCATTGCACTCCTCCATCCTCACCCCTGCCATCCCTTGGCATAGCAGCCGGTTCCAGCACAGCTCCCACGCCATCCCACTTCACGACTGTGATCATAGGAGACTCCATAGTCTGGAATGTCAGGATGAAGACGGCAAAGACGTACTGTTTTCTGCTTGCTAGCAGAATCCCAGTGATTATACGGGACCATCCAAAGTTGGAGCAAATTGTAGTCCATGTGGGAACAAATGACATCCCGAATCAACAGTTGAAACTGCTTAAACTGGACTTCATCCACTTGTTGAAGGTCCTGGAGACACAGAAGTGCCATGCTTACATCTCTGGCCCAACCCCAACTCTTGGCCGAGGGGTGGGTCGCTTCAGTCGCCTGCTGAGTCTACACACCTGGCTGTCATCGGCTTGCAGCGATTACGATGTGGCTTTCACTGACAATTTTAACTTGTTTTGGGAGCGTAGACAACTTTTCTGGAGGGATGGCCTCCACCCAAATAGAGCTGGCTCTCGCATGCTAATGGCAAACTTACCTTACTGTTTACAGCACTCACATGCTCCACCACTCCCTAGCCATTCACATGCACCTCCCCACTTCCGGTCAAGCCCCTCGCTCTCTTCAGGTGACCGGTCCTGCAGTATTTGATGTCCTCCGGGTCCGAGCCCCTGTCAGATCAGTTCTGCTAATTTAGTTACTGCATGTAACAGGCACGGACCTGCTATTATAGCTCCCCTTTCTATTTCCCCTCATTCCATGTTTATGTGTGAACTGCAGTTAGTAATCTTCAGAATGAAGATGGTGTGTCTGATTTCCCTCCCCAGGTGTCAATCATTCCGGCACATTATACAGCAAGGCTGTCTAAAAAACGGACTGATATTTATAGGCACAGGAGGGTTCCATCTGACCTAATCACTATAAAGACTGAGTCTGCCAGTCGTTTTAGTAATTAATTTTTAAATGGCTGCCTGTGGAATTTAAGGTCTATCACCAATAAGTCTTTTATTGTTAATGATTTTATTTCTTCACATGATTTAGATTTTATTTTTCTGGTTGAAACTTGGTCAGATACCGATGTTCCTCTTATTGAGGCATGTCCCCACGGATATACATTTTGGAATTGCCCTAGGTTATCTGGACGAGGGGGGGGGACTTGCTGCCATTTATAAGGCCGACCAAAAATGTACACCTATTGCTGTTGGCAATTTTATTTCTTTTGAGCTACTCTCATTCACTACCTCCCACCCTACTGTCTTTTTTGGCTTGTTATATCGCCCTCCCAAATCAAAAGGCGACTTTTTGACAGAATTTGGTCACTTACTTTCCATCACTACCACTAACTATGAGAAAGTTTTACTATTAGGAGACTTAAATATCCACATCGACAACCGGAATGATAAACTTGCATCTGAGTTCCTCGATCTTATCCATACTTTCGACTGTACTCATGCACTAGCATGTCTCTGGCCCTACCCATCAACACGGTCATACTCTCGATTTAATTATTACATATGGCTTTAGTCCAGTAAATCTCCAGACTATGAACATGCATGTTTCTGACCATGCTGCTGTCCTTTTCAATGTTCCTCCTGTGCCTGCGGTCTCTAACCTGAGAGGCCCTCGACACTTTCGACCCATCACTTCACAGACCATTGAGAATTGCTGTATCACCTATCAGGCTACTCAGCAGCTTGATCCGCTAGTAGTGGAGCAGATAAGCTTGTGTATGGAAGGTATTGTGCATTTTATGACTAAAGCATGAAACTTTCTCCAGTGTTTCTATAAACCATGAAGTTTATTTTCAGACGTGGAGGCATTTCAGATTTGACCTCTGGGACTAGGCAGAGGGTGAACAAATTTCAGGCTGTCAAATTTCAATTTTTTTCACTTTTTCGCAGGCATAAAGGCAGTATACATCAATTATGTTTTATTTTTACGCTCTTATTACACATAGATTGCACAGAACTGCTGTAAACTCTGTTTTAATAAAGTAAAACATGAACAAATGGGGGAACCCCCCCGCGCACACACAAAAAAATGTTGGGGCTATGATATAGCCCTGGTTCTCTGAGGGAGAGAACGAGACGTCACCACATATAGGATACGCCTTCCTGAGGTGCTTTGCTCTGAAGTCCTTAAAACCACGCCAGAATGGCTGATTGAGCTGTCAATCATCCCTCGTCAACCGAGCATATATATATGATGTGACAGCGGAAATTACCTCATTTACCCTTAATTCGCGGTGGCCAGAACACACTGAAGCACCGGACAGAGCGAGGCCCTCTGTGGTGACGTCTCGTTCTCTCCCTCAGAGAACCAGGGTTATATCATAGCCCCAACGTTCTCTTTCAGTCGAGACCTCGTCGTCACCACATATGGGAACATATACCCCCCATGCCAAGCCTGTCCGCGTTCCTAACCACACAGAGGAGATAAAATCCACATCTTGTGGCTCATAACACTATGACTGATGATACTGATGCGCTGACCTAAATCATGGGGATCAATAAACTAAGGCAAGGATGGCCATAGGGAAAAATGTATACTATATATAGTATATATATAGGCTACATATATAACTTATGATGGTGCTTGTGGGTTACAGGACGTCATTACTGACAACACACTATGCGCAACGCTCTGAGTGACATCCAGATTGTAGAAACGGGCAAAGGTATGAGGGGAAGCCCAGCTGGCTGCAGCACAAATATCCTCTATGGATAGCCCATTCAAAAGCGCCACCAAAGCTGCCATGCCACGCGTAGAGTGTGCGCACAGCCCCTGTGGAAGCTCTTTCTGTGCCAAACCGTAGGCCATGGAAATAGTATCCACTATCCAATGCACCAAGCGTTGTTTGGAAAGAGCATGACCCTTAGTCTGAGCTCCAAAACATATGAATAACTGCTCAGAGCTCCGCCAGTCTTTCGTATGGTTCACGTAAATGCACAAGGCTCTGACAGGACACAACGTATTCAAAACCTGCGCATCCTCCGACGCAAACGGAGGGGGAGAAAAAGCAGCAAGCCTAATAATCCTCATCCTGTAGAGGGAGGAAATATTTTTTGGCTGATATGCTGGATTGGGGCATAGTGTCACACTGCTATCCGCTTCTGCAAATTGCATACACACATTGTTAACAGACAGAGCCACAAGGTCTCCCACGCGCTTAGCGGAGGTTATAGCCAACAGTAATGCTGTCTTCAAAGAAACCAGTTTAATTGGCGCACTCTCCATAGGCTCAAACAGAGTCTGGCACAAGGCATTTAGCACTATAGTTAAATCCCAATTTGGCATCAGTCGAGCGCAAGCCAGCCTCAACCTCCTTGCGCCTTTAAGGATCCGAGAAGCCAGCAGGTGATTGCCCAGGGAGCCACCATCAATACCCATATGGCACGCCGAGATAGCCGCGAGATAAACCTTAAGGGTAGATGGCGAGAGACTCCTGTATGGGCCTCATATGTAATAGACCCAACGGAATCACAGCCACCGCTGCTGCTATGAGTCCTAGTAACTTCTGACACAGGGCGACCTGAACCCATTTGCCCAGCCGGAACCTTGCTATGCATGCCTTGAGGGAAGATATCCTTGTTTCCGACAGCTTTACGCACATCAGTGTGGAATCTAATTCCAGCCCCAGGAACAGAGACTGTTGGCTTGGCCTCACCCGGCTCTTTTCCCAATTTATCATCAAACCGAGGGAGTTTAAGTGGGATATAGCTATCCTCCCAATCCTCTCTGCCTGTGTTTTCGACTCTTAGCCAATCGTCTAAATAGCAAAAGAGTCGAATCCTTCTCTGGCGCAGGGGGGCTATTGCCGCTTCCATGCACTTTGAAAAGGTCCTCGGGGCCAGACTCAGACCGAACGGCAGCGAGAGGTACTCGTATGCCTCGTCTTAAAATGTGAACCTCAGAAACTTCCTGTGGCGCACTGTAACCGGGACGTGAAAATATGCATCTTTCAGATCGATGGTAATAAACCAATTATTCTGACGGATACTTCAAAAAAGCTGTTGGAAGGGAAGCCTTTTTAAACTCTTGTTTAGCAGCCGTAGGTCCAGAATTGGTCTGAGACCCCCGTCTTTCTTTGGGATCAGAAAATACCGACTGTAAAAACCGTTGTTTGCTTCTGACGGAGGAACACGTCTTATAGCCCCCTTTGCCAGGAGTGACTGAATTTCCTGTTTTAAGACACGAGCCTGCCGGTCTTGTACCGTAGAGACCACTATGCCCATAAAAGGAGGGGGGCTGCGTTCGAATTGAACGCAATTGCGAGCACTAGCGGCTAGCCCGCTAAGCTAGGCTATGTTCTATGTTCACATAGAACATAGCCTAGCTTAGCGGGCTAGCCGCTAGCGCTCGCAATTCAGCCCAAAAAGTTTGACGACGCTCTGGCAGGGGCAGAATACCAGCTGCAGTGAGCTTATCAGTCATGAACTAATGAGAGAAAACACAGCCAAGTAGTGCAAAGAATAGATAACGTAGTAGTTAGTCTTTGATAGAGGATTCAAAGTCTACCGTGAAGGAAGGGTGAATGAGGTCATTTCCGCTGTCACATCATATGCTTGGATGACGAGGGATGATTGACAGCTCAATCAGCCATTCTGGCGTGGTTTTAGAGGACTAGAGCAAAGCGCCTCAGGAAGGCGTATCCCATATGTGGTGACATCGAGGTCTCGACTGAAAGAGAACCCCAAAAAGTGGACTTCACACAAGGTAGATTTAACGTGTTAAATTTGACTGAGCAATGTTGTCATGTCGGCATCTCTTAACCCACCCTACGATGACGTTATCAGTTCAGTATGGTCATGTGTGTCCTTTCTAAGCCTAGCAGTCTCCTGAGCATGAGCAAAGGGCAGTGCACTTGAGGGCAGCCTTTTTGCACTTGCAGCGCATAGTACACCCTTTCTTGCAGCCACAATGGATAAATTCGTAGCAGCTCTGTGAGGCTTCTGGAAGGGTGGTCCACAGTGGCTGCCATCCCATTGCTTCCTTCACCCAGCCCCAATCAGAAGGGCTTGGCAGCTCAGGGTCAGGTACTAAAGCGTTGCTCCAGACATAGATATACAGATAGATAGATATATAGATAGACAGATATACACGATTATAATGCAGAGTGATGGGGCAAAAACTGGAAAAATGCAATGCTGAGATCAGACCAGAGGTCAGATACAAATTGCCTCCATGTCTGAAATAAAACCTTGGGGTATGTAGATTATATGCTGAAACTTTCATGCTTTAGTCATAAAATGCACAATTGGTTTGCCTATCTGCCCCACTACAGATTTCTCATGTTCTGCAGAGGAGCTGGCTACTAGATTCATGAAACGATGTGCTGCTACTCTGGACGCTGTAGCTCCCTTTAAATTGTCTAAAGCCTGTCCTGCTTTAACTAAACCACCACCATGGGTTAATGACCATGTCCGGAGCATTAGAAGGGCGTGTAGACGTGCTGAACGGAAATGGAAAGCTTCCAAATTAAGGTGCAATTTTAATGCCATGAAAGAGCTTTTAAAAGAGTTTAACAACACTGTAAAGGAAGAAAGATCAAAATACTTCTCACATCTTATTGCTGCAAATCCTCACAACCCCAAGCTGCTATTTAGGACCATTAACTCCCTTATCCACGCCCTCCCGACTCCAATGAAGTCTCTTCTATTGAGAGATGTGAGACATTTCGGTCCTTTTTTGTCAATAAAGTTTCCAGCATTAGAGCCCAAATCGTGCCATCTCTGTTTACTCTACCACACAGTGAGGTGTATCAGATTTTTTATTCTTTTTTATCCGGTATCCCAGTCAGACAGATGTTTTACCTACAAGATTTTTAAAAGAGCAATTTTTAAGTCTTTATCTTCAGGGATTATTCCTCCAATTTTTAAATTGGCTGTTGTTCAACCCCTACTGAAAAAATCCAACCTTGACACCGACAATCTTAATAATTTTAGACCCATATCTAAATTACCCTTTCTTGCCAAAGTACTGGAGAAAGTGGTATATTCTCAGCTCATATCCTTTATGAATGACCACTCACTCTTTGAAAAGTTTCGGTCTGGTTTTCGAATTCAACATAGTACAGAAACTGCACTTCTAAAAGTCTTAAATGACATTAGGATGAATTCAGATGCCGGCTGTTGTACTGTTTTGGTGTTGTTAGACCTCTCTGCTGCGTTTGATACAGTTGATCATGGCATATTAATTGATCGACTAGAAAACTGGGTAGGCGTGACTGGGACTGCTCTAGACTGGTTTAAGTCTTACCTGAGTGACAGAACCTTCTCTGTATCAGTTGGGAATGTCTTCTCTAGCTATCCAAATATCACCTGCAGTGTTCCTCAAGGGTCTATTCTTGGCCCTTTACTGTTCTCCATTTACATGTTACCACTGGGTCAAGTTATCCGCAACTCCAACATTTATTTCCATTTTTATGCGGACGATACACAAATCTATTTATCCATAAATCCATCAGACCTCTCCTCAGTTACCTCACTCACAGCCTGTCTTGCAGACATAAGGTCCTGGATGTCCAGTATCGTTTTACTGCTGAACAAAGACAAAACTGAAGTGATGGTGTTTGGACCCAAAGCATACAGGGATTCTGTAAGCCAGACTTTAGTTTCCCAAGGTTTGCAGTGCACCCATGAGGCCAGAAATATCTGAGTAATCTTTGATTCGGACCTGAACTTTTCTAAACATTTTAGCAATATCACCAAATCAGCTATCGGTCAAATCAGGAGTATTGCCAAGATTAGATCATTTCTTTCATTCAGTGATGCACAAACTCTCATTCATGCTTTTGTCTCCAGCCATTTAGATTACTGTAACTCATTATTTGCCGGACTGCCCCAGAAATCTATCAACCGCCTCCAACTTGTACAAAATACCGCAGCTAGGGTTCTTACAAAAACTCGAAAATATGAGCACATTTCCCCTATTCTCGCCTCATTACATTGGTTACCCGTGGTGCTCAGAATTGACTTTAAAATTGTATTGCTTGTTTTTAAATCACTGAGTGGCCTTGTTCCATCTTACATTATCGACCTTCTCACCCCTTACACCCCTGTTCATACTCTCAGATCTGCAGACCAGCTGTTGCTCTCGGTCCCAGGGCAAGGCTTAAGACAGAGGGTAGTAGGGCATTTGCCGTAAGGGCTCCACAACTGTGGAATAACCTTCCATTGAGAATCAGACAAGCCACCTCAGTGTCCTCTTTTAAAAACTCATTTTTATAAAATGGCTTTTAATTAGAGTTTTTATTTATTTATTCATGCTTTTATTAATTTATTTATTCTTAAGATTTTTATTCATTGTCTTTTATCTGTTTTTATTTCTTGATTGCATTGTAATTATTCTAATTTGTATTTGCACTGTGTATTTTCTGTTTTTATGTCTGTGAAGCACTTTGTCAACTTGTTTTTGAAAAGTGCTATACAAATAAAGTTTATTATTATTATTATAAGTAATATAAGTAGGGGATTACGTACAAAAACAATAATCTCAGAGAGAGGAGATGCTTTGCACCAGATTTAGCCACTAGCGAATTTCCATCAGTGGTCCATTTGCATCAACTCAAATTTATTTGAAGGGAGAAGGACAGACTGAGGAGAATGATCTGTCTGCCAGACCCCTACCCAAAGTCCCACCCCCAGCAGCAGAGAATAGTTCCCCACCAATCGGTGATTACTATTGTTCCACACACTAACAGATACCATACTACTACCTTTTTAAAGATATAATTACGGTGGCTTTTCTAGAAAGTTTACCCATTCTCTCAGTTCGTGAATGCTGTGCTGCTAGCGAAAGCTCATAGTTTGACCTACCTACCTTTCAGTCCTCTACTCTCCACTGAGATAGCTGATGTGCGGTGAGCGTTCTGGCGCAAACTGGCTGCTGTGCATCACCCAGGTGAGTGGATGAGTTGAGCCCCTCCCCCCGCCCCCCCGGATATGTGAAGCGCTTTGAGTACTTAGAAAAGCGCTATATAAATGTAATCAATTATTATTATTATTATTATTACATTCATTTACTTTATCCAAAGCGACTTACAACACTAGAAATGGGGACCAATCCACTCCAAATGGCCTGAAATGTGCTCCTAAACACTTTCTGGGTGAACGATTTTGCCCTTGACACTTAGTGAAATTTTAAAAATTTGAAATCTACCAGGGTTACGGATATGTAATTTTTAACGGAGACACTTTCTCATAACTCCCGAACCGTGAGTGGTACAGCCACCAAATTTGGTGTGCGTGATCGTCTCTTCCAACTGCCCATGTGTGCCAAGTTTGGCGCCCCTAGTCTCTTCCTTTGATATAGCTGCCATGGACTCCCATTCAAAAAAGTTTCGAAAATTTCACTGTCAACATTTTTATATCTCCAGCAGAGGGATTTAGTGGTACAAACAGTCGGCCAATCAGTCTGCTACCAATTCTTAGCAAACTGCTGGAAAAGATGGTTTGTGAACAAATACAGTGCTTTTTTAAAGAAAATAATTTAACTACTGACTTTCAGCATGCCTATCGCGAAGGGCACTCAACTGGAACAGCATTAACACAGATGACAGATGACTGCCTTAAATATATTGACAATAATAACTTAGTGGGAGCAGTGTTACTAGATTTTAGTTCAGCTTTTGTTGTATTGGACCATAAATTATTGTTAGATAAACTTAATGTTACAAATTTGCACCTCACACTATATGCTGGTTTAACAGTTATTTGTCTAATAGAAAACAATATGTATTTTATAATGGTAGTTTTTCAAATGTGAAAGAGTTAAAATGTGGTGTACCACAAGGAAGCTGTTTGGGGCCATTACTATTCTCTATCTTCACCAATGATCTTCCTCTTGTTCTAAATCAAGCAGGAGCAGTTATGTATGCAGATGATACAACACTATATTTACCAGCAGTATCAATTGGGGAATTGTCTAGTGCTTTGGACAGGGAATTACAATCAGTTATAATGGGGGCATGGAGTAATAAATTAGTTCTTAATATATCAAAAACAAAAAGTATTGTATTTGGATCAAATTTTAGACTTAAACATAAGCCACAGTTAAACTTGTCTGTGGAACAGGTAGAGGAAACCGAACTCCTTGGAGTAATATTAGACAGTAGATTGAAGTGGTAAAAGCAGATTGAAAAAAACTGTCGCAGTTATGGGGAGAGGTCTGGCAGTTACTAAGAGATGTGCTAAATTTTTACCACAACAATGCATTTCTCACATTGTTCAAACATTAGTTCTTACTCATTTGGATTACTGTCCAGTAGTGTGGTCAAGTGCGTCAAATAAAGACTTGGAAAAACTACAGGTAGTCCAGAATAGAGCCGCACGACTCTGAACTGAACTGTAACAGAAGAGCTAACATCATCAGAATGCACATAACCTTAGGTTGGTCATTGGTGAGGGACAGGACGGTTATTTCTCCGTCTAAAATCCCGAATGTCCTGTACCATCAATTTTCATATAGTAGTAATGGCCATAACTTTAATACTAGGCATGCATCAAGAGGTTGTTTTTCACTTCCTGTCTCAAAAACTAATGCAAGGCAACGTATTGTTATGTACAGAGGAATGAAAATATGGAATGGTTTGCCATCCAACATTACACATTTAACAAGAAAAACTGTTTTTAAATAGTCTCCAAATAGGACATGTTTTGCTACATAATATCTGACTATATGATCATTAATGAGGAATTTTCTTGGTCATGTTTATGTTGTTACCTCCGCCAAGGAGGTTATGTTTTCGGTGCAGTTTGTTTGTCTGCTTGTCTGTTAGCAGGATTACGGAAAAACTACTGGCCCAATTTTCATGACACTTCGTGGAAGGGTGTAGCATGGGCCAAGGAAGAACCCATTAAATTTTGGAGCGGATCCGGATCCGACTCACAAACAAGCAATAATAGCACAAACCTTGGCGGAGGTCTGCGCTCTCCGAGTGCCCTTCTAGTTTTTAATGGTACTACTATCATTCCTGAGCTGTATCAAATGTTTTATAGACTATTTAGATATAGTGTGGGTACTTGTTGTCGTTGTTATTGTTAGTTTTATTGTTGTTGTTTCATTGTTGTAGTTCTGCTTATTTTTTTTGTTGTTATTTTCTGTTTCTTTTTGCCTTGGATTTTAAATACATTATTATTTTGCATTATGATGTAATGTTTACTTGTGTGGACCCCAGGAAGAGTAGTTGCTACCTTGGTAGTGGCTAATGGGGATCCAAATTAATTAATTAATTAATTAATTAATATCTCCGGAACGGAAGGTCGTAGCCGTTCGGGACCAACACCAGCGTGTTCGGGCTACATGAAACCCACCCCCACCCCCCAGGAGTTGGTTTCAAGTCGCTATCACTTACTGTTCAGGAGTTATGAATTTTAACCTATTTTTTGAACAGATACATAATTTTTAACAGAGAAACTTTCTCATAACTCCCGAACCATAAGTGGTACAGCCACCAGATTTGGTGTGTGTGGTTGTCTCTTCCCACTGCCCATGTGTGCCACGTTTGGCGCCCCTAGTGTCTTCCTTTGATATAGCTGCCATAGACTCCCATTCAAAAAAGTTTTGAAGATTGTAAAAAGTTTCAACATTTTTTATATCTTGGGAACGGAAGGACGTAGCGACACGGGACAAAGACCAGCGTGTTCAGCGCATAGGAAAACCCCACCCTAGGAGTTGGTTTCAAGTCTGTATCACTTACCGTTCAGGAGTTATAAAATTAAGTCCTAGAGAAATGTCATGTAGATTGGGAGGAGCCTAAAGCCCAAGCAGGACACTATAAAAGGAGAAGCACAGCTGCAGCTCATTTGAGCTCTGACCGTGATCTCTCTCTGAAGTTTGAAATTGAAGTATATTGTTGAAGTTGTTAGAATTGTGGGTACATTTCAAGTACAGAAAGAAAACAAAAAATAGTAATGTTTTTTCCATTCAACATGTTGTATTATCATAGAACACACTTTAATATAACATTGTCAGTATTTGCTGATCTTAAACCTGTATGATTTTAAATATTTTTTTCGGAAAATCAACGTCCTAACAGAAAAATAAGTTAACTCTATTATAGACAAATTGGGTTAAATATATATAGTCAACAAATGTAATACAATTTAAAACCATGCTTTCCCTAAGAGAACTTCTGTCTCTACATCCATTAATTCAACTTTAAATCTAATAAGATAAAGACTTTTTGTTTGGAGTAAAAAAATCAAAAAAATTAACTGACAAGTTGCCAAGATGGTGTGCATTTTATGAAAACATAGTTTTAAAAATGAATGAAATTCTTTGAAATTTCATGTGGTAAGAATGTTAGTTATGAGACAGCTTCTGATCATTTTGTTAACAATAAAACATATCTAATGATCATTTTAAAGACAAAACCTTACAAAAACAGAGTTGACATTTATGATAACAGAGTTGATCTGAATAACAGAGTTGACCACCTGTAGTTAAAAGACCAAAAACAACAACATTTAGTACCTGACTCTGAACCTTTTTAAATGATTTTTAAATATAAAAACAATTATTTAATCCTAGCAAGTATCTCTGAATTACAGATCTTTCATGAACTTGTATAATAACTGCATGTGTCTCATTCATTATTGATTTAGAAAATAAAGCATTTTATTTTTCAAGAAATTGGAAATTATCATTAAAGGTACACTATGCAACATTTTTACACACCTATAAACAAAGAGACAGAGCTCTTGATACAAGGAATAGCAGTTTGCAAGAGCTAACATGAGTTTTAGATGTACTTTAATGTCATAAAAGGTTTGTTTACATTTGTATTGTTTGTAAACAGAGCAACACAAGCTTGTATTTTGAGTTATGGTGGGGTGAGAACAAAAAGAGAACAATGTTCATCTAGAAGCCCATACGGAAATAAAATATATTTGACATTTACAATATATATTTCAAAATGGATTTCAAAATGCATTTGAAATATGTAAAAATTGGCCACTTCTTATATTTTAATAAATATATTTTAAATGTATTATTAATTCATTTGAAATGCATTTCTAATATATTTTGGTATTCTGATTATACATTTGGTTATATATTTCAGAATGCATTCCTAATCTATTTAAAAAGCATTTAAAATGTATAGCAAATCCATTTAATATGCATTTCAGAAATGCATTGTAGATCTATTTCAATTGTGTTGTTTTTCTATTTCAAATGTGTTTTAAATAATATTAAAAAAAACTATTTCTAATATATTTCTCAAAATGCATTTTGAAAAAACAGCTAGACAAAAAAGCACTTAAACAAATAAAAGTCTCAGTCAAGTTAAAAATGTAGCTGTCTTTATTTTTAAATCTCAGTTCTCCCAGTTTTGAGTTCACTGCTGCCCCCAACTGGCCCTTGGTACTGGCAGGGTGTTTTTTCTTCACTGCTTCTGTAAAGAGAGAGAGAGAGAAAAGGGCAAATGAAAGCTGTTGAGAAATGTATTTACTATTCGATAAACCCCGCTTACAAAGTAATGACTGCATGAGCTCTCTATAAACCCTGACAGAATTAGTTCACCAAGAATTTTGGTTGATCATTACTCTTTGCCTACAATGATGTCCAAGTGAACATGGATTCTTGGATTCTCAACCTCAATGTCTCCAATTATCTTTAAGTGTAATTTCTGTCTGGAAATAAAAATGGAAAATAATTTTGCCTAAACTGATGTATTTAGGAGCCCTTAAGGTGAATGTTACGGAGCCCCCATGGGGTCACCTGTTATATGCAACTCTATGGGCCACTGTGATGGCCCTGTTTGAAGTTATCAATGTACATATTACTAATCTGTGTGCACGGTTTACTAATCCGTGGGCATGTTTTAGGAATCTGTGCGGACGGTTTACCAATCTGTGCCTACGGATTACTAATCTGTGGGTACGTATTTCCACATCATTTTTTTTTTTCAGGTGACCCCCAGGGGGCTCCGTAGAAGGTTGATAATACATACTAGGGATGTACCCGAATCCGAATCCGTTATTCGGGAAAGCACAAATAATGCGATGGAAACAGATATTTCTTCTACTCGAAGTTGCTCGTTATTATTCGGGGGGAAAAAAGCCATGATTGACATGTAAATAAAAGACTTGATTTTCCCTTTATCATTTGTAAAACAGAAAATGAAGTAGTAAAACACAAATGAAAAAAGCCCATTTTGGTACTGTAGCCGCTGTGCGTCTTTCAGCACCAGAGAGAGAGAGAGAGAGAGAGAGAGAGAGAGAGAGAGAAGCGCTCAGCAGAGGGAGGGGGGCTGTGTGACAGAGCTTCAGGAGAAAGCGAGGAGCATAAAACATTGTGCTTTTTTTCACGCATGGAAAAAAAACAACCGAGCCCGACCCGACCCGAGCCCGAATTATTTATTTAAAAACCAAGCCCGACCCGGCCAATACCCGACATACAGTCTCGGGTCCCGTCGGGTTCGGGTCGGGTTGCAGACCTCTACTAGCAAGACAAAAGCCTGGTGTGGCAGCTGGATTTCTTTCAAACCTCCGCAACCTATACATCAAAATTACGCTTAAAACCTGTAGTTTTTAGCTGTATGTGTTAATTTCCTGCATTTAAAAAACCCAGTCAAAATATTGAAAAAAAACGACGTTTTACCTTGTATTTCAGTCAATATTCATCCATTTAAGATGTAACATGCTGTATGTATCAGCCATAGGTTTCATGGAATTTAGTTAAAAATAAAAAAGAGAGAGAGATGAAAAGTAGCTACAGTATGAGGATGTGGAAATATATTTCATAATTAATTATATGCCAATATTAAATCAATTTGATGCTTTGAAGGCACAAAAATTGCATTGCCAATGAATATTAGGTTAGAAAATACAACATTTTCCCGATTAAACGTGACTTCTGGTATAAACCACGCCCACTTCCGGTCTTCTGTCTGAATACAGATACAGAGACAGACAATTTTGTTGGTTGAACAGATACAGATACAGATAATGACGTCTCTGTACACCTCTAATACATACCATAAATGTAGCCCATGACCTTTTCATCCAAGGCCTCCCTGTGCTGAGCCAGTGGATTGGTCTTGTCATGTCCCCCTGTAAACATTAATAACAGCAGTGGTTATTTTCCTAATGAAAATGAACTCTTTTCCTGCAGAGGTTTTGTATTTTGAGGACAATACTATACAGTGCCTTGCAAAAGTATTGGGACACTCATAGTTAAATTAAAATACTAGAAATTTGTATGATGGTATAAAATTTAGAAGGCCATAAAACTTGATATTAGGGATGGGACAATATATCGTAGTATGATAATTTGCGATTTAAAATCATGATGATGTACATCTTGGCATATGACGATATGCATCGAATGTACACCCTGTGAGCTACATTGTCTGCAGTTTACTGTAATCTGCCTGCCTCTGCCCTTCCTTCTCCTTCTCCACCCATTACACAGTTTGACCAGCAGAGGGTGCAAACACTTTGCAATGCAAAACCGCCAAACCAAGTGGCAGACACGGAAGAGGGTATCTGAGTAGAGTTTGGTCGGTGAGACGAATGGCAGCATTGTTTCACAGGAGCTCTACAGCGACCAAACAGACCGCTGCAGCTGCCACAGCACTAACTCATTATGGATGTTCTGGATCATGAATGCTTAATAAGAATCGCATGGTGTGCGCTTACGTGCTCCACAGTATGTAATCAGAATAAAAGTTTCTGACATGCGCAAAATAGCCTACAGAATCTAACATGGGCTTACGTTTTTAAAAGACGTTTTAAATACGACTCCAAAAGTGTACTTGTAATTGCCGTATGCCGAAACTGGCCCGGTTAGGCGGAGTCAGCACTTGAAATAAAAATGGGCTGCACCGCCTACATCAAGCCTGAGCACCCCGGGGTTAATATCAAGTGCAGCCTGTTCCAACAAAAGAAAGTGATTGGAGTGAGTGTTTACATGACGGAATTTTATCCATTGACCGGATTATGACAGGGTTAAACCAGCCCTCTCAAACAATTAAATTTCATTCAGACTAGGCCAGTTTATTCTGATTGAGGTGGTTATATGAGGCATGTTTGTTGTGTATGGGTGACTATTCTGGGTTAGGGTTAGATCTGGGTGCAATCATACTTTGTATTCATCTAACTTTTATCACATCGAACCGTGGCTGAATCGAATCATGAGATTACCACATCATGTGTTGCTCAAAATTACACATTGTGATCAGAAATCTCACTTCACCCAACACAAGCATGTGTTACTCTACATAAATGGTTGAATACGATGCATAAAAATGAAAATGTTGTAAGTTGGTTTTCATTTTATGTTCATGTATCTGCCGGTAACAGGCCTCCACAGTTGCGGTAGGCCTGATCATATGCTCCAATATAAAAAGACATGTTGGTTTTAAGTGCTCTTAAACATTACCTCATATGCCTTCTTTTTTAGTTGAGCAGGAGCGTGTTTCAGCGTCTCCGCTATGAAGCACTCCACCTCCTTCTCCCCTACTCCAGCCTTGCACTTAATGATTGTTTCTGCAATGCACAGAATAAAAAAAAACAACAATTACAAAAGCTATCCTTCATTGTTTGGAAAACTGTAAGCCCTCCCTTGAATCAATATGCGTCTTAACACTTATCAACCAGCATGTGGTGCTTCAAGCACACATTGGAGCAAGTATTCAACAGTAAAGCCCTTTCACACCAAGTGCGACTTTCGGTGCGGATTATTCGCACGGAAATTTATAAAAAATGATTTTGTGGGTTATAATGGAAGCTTGCACACCACGGCGGAACTTTCGTGAGGCAAGAAAAAAAGATTCTGAACCACTTTGGCCTGGGCTTGGGTACGGGGATGATGGTAAACGCCCATCCAGCCTGTGACACACCGCCGTGCGCCTTTACGCACAGGTGAGGCAGAGGCACACACTCTGATCCACGTTCACTCATACAGTGGACTAGCAAGGCTAATGTAGATATATAGGCACTAATTAAATTATCGCTTCACAGACAACATACACAACAGCAACTGGTTTTATCTCGCAAACTGTTGCTCAGGGTCGATTATTGGCACCGTGCCATGTAAAATAATTTGTATAGGCTTTTTAACCATTTTAATACCAGTATTTTGGTGTATGTTTTTTCTATTAATACTAGAAGGCGCATTCCAAGGATTCCATGCAGTAAATGGACGATGATTGAAGGAGCATTTCATGTTGTTTTTTTTAAATACCTTTGCTCAGTTCCTTTTGCCGTTTTTGCTACTTAAGCACGTTTGGCAATGTGCCTGTAATATTTAATATAATTAAGTAATGGCTATGCCTCCGTTTCCCGTATATTGTATTTTAGAAATTAATACACAGATGCTGATTTGGTTGTGATGTTTTTTCTCCAAAGAAGAAGTTTTGAAGTGGGCTGTCGTGTTTTTCCCTATAGGCTACATTAGGTTAATGATGCGGTCTGTTGGTCTTTGCTTGGCTGTAGAAGCCTGTAGTCCAGACAAAAGCTGAGTGATCCATCTCTCCATCAATCTCAAACTGCACATGGGCATTGGCATAGGCAGGGACTGACGGAGCTGATTTTTCCATTTTCCCAAATTTACGCTGTTTATGCGCCTTTTTGCCAAGTCTGCGCGGAGTTGTGGCGCGCGCATCCCCGGGTATAGTAACTATAAAAATAAATAAATACTGATTCCATAAGTATAATTTATAATAACTTATAGGATATATGTTTGAGCACAGTTCTTGCTGAATCCTGCAGAAAGTTTGATTATTGAATGCCTTTTGTCTAACAGCCTACATATTTCAGTATGATAGTTAACCTATAGGCATGCTCCTGGATGAGCCTATAAACCCTCCGTGTTCCAACTCTCCGTCCAAAATAGGATGGACCCAACACTTTCTCCTCTTTTTCTGTTTAAAAGAATGAAGATAACGTCGTTGTGGCTGCTATGTCCATTTTCTCTCGCACGAATATTCCGCAAATCCGTCCCGCATTTTCGTGTGGCACCGGTGTGAAACGGCTTTAAATGAGGAACTAATTGCATTTGTTGATACGTCTGTGCTGTGTTGGTCATGAGAGAAGAGACCATCCTTTTTTACTATGCTATCATATAAAGCAGTGCTGTGTAGGCATGTGATGTGTTATTCTTATTGTTTGTGTCTTGTGTCCAACATACACTCCCATTTAATGCCAGGAAAAAGTTTGATAACAGTGCACACTGTGGTGCCAATCAGGGGTAGCTTCTCCCTCTTTCCGTGCAGGCTGTACTTGCTCCATACCGCATTTGAAGCCACCGCTCTCATGACTCTCCTTACACACTCCCCCGGATTGGCACCACCAATGAGGCTGAGATGGTGAGTCTGCAACATATGACAGGCGTAATCAAATTAGCTAGTTGGAACTCTTTAGACAACTGAATTTAACATTGTGGTTTTTTTTTTGTTTTGTTTTTTACTCATTTTAAAATCTACCACACAAAAATAAATTGTAACACTGGGGGATTCAAATAATTAGTCTTATGTGTTAACACCTGTAATACATACATAGTGGTATTGGAGCTTGAATTAAATTAAACCAAATGCTTAAATACCCACCACTTTCTTCTTAAAATCAGCCTCTTTGAGGCGTTGCTCAAAATCTGAAAATTCAGACATAGTCTGGGCCACATCAAGTTCCAGGGCTGTTTCCCCCACCCTGGCTCCCTGGCCCCTTCTCAACAATAGGAGTATCTCCCTCTGGTTCTCCTCAAGTCTTTGAATTTTTTGCAGGATTACCTGCAGTATCTCTGAAATAAAGAAAGACAATAAACAAAACAAAAAAGATTACTTTTTATACTAAAGCTATAGTGCATGACAGGGCATTCTATATCACCATTTTAACAAGGCTAAGATGTAGCATCGGGACAGCCAACAGTCACTGGCCTTTACATTCAGGATGGCAAAAAGCACAGTGGGTGCCATCATAAATGAAGTCTGTACAGTACTGTGGGAGGTTTTGCAACCCATTGTGCTTCCAGAGCCTGATCAAGCAGCGTGGGAAAGAATTGCCTCAGGGTTCCACCAGGTTTGGCAGTTTCCAAATTGTTGTGGAGCCATAGATGGAAAACACTGCGTCATTCAAGCTCCAGGAAATGCTGGCTCGAAATTCTACAATTACAAAGGCACACATAGCATTGTACTTTTGGCGGCATGTGATGCAAATTACAGAT
The DNA here is from genome assembly GCF_048128805.1 of Centroberyx gerrardi. Classification (NCBI taxonomy): domain Eukaryota; kingdom Metazoa; phylum Chordata; class Actinopteri; order Beryciformes; family Berycidae; genus Centroberyx; species Centroberyx gerrardi. The sequence continues at coordinate 6,170,676 of NC_136001.1, read as the reverse complement.
TCATCATGGTGGACATTGGCAGTCCTGGGAGGCACAGTGACGGAGGTGTATTTATCAATTCAACCTTTGGACAGAAACTTGAGAATGGCCAGCTAAATCTTCCTGGCTTCACAGACCTACCAAACTCAGGAACTACCCCATGTATTTGTTGCTGATGAAGCCTTTCCACTGCGACCAACACTCATGAGGCCTTTCCCAGGGCGCACCACAGGCTCCCTACCAGAGCCAGAGAGGGTCTACAACATGAGGTTGTCAATGTCACTCTTGCCGTGACTCTAGTTTTCCTTGTGTTTCTCTGTGTTCCCTGCCTCCCTTGTGTCTCCGCCTCCCTGGTCTGTCTCTCTGTGTTAGTCTGTGTCTGTTAGAGTGTGTGGCGTGGGCGTGGCTCCCTCTCTCCCCCAGCTCCTGGGCTCCTGATTTACCTGCACACCTGAACCTCATTACTCATCACCACCAGTATATCTACCCTGGCTTGTCATCCATTCATCGCCAGATTGTTCCACCTAACCTGTGGTAGACACACTCTTGGTCCCGCTGTATTCATGTCAGAGTTAATTCTTGTGTTCCTTGTCCTGTACGTTTGATCGTGTTTCTCCTGTGTCCAGGATATCCATGTGTGTCTCTCCGCCTGCCCACGCCATTCCTGCCAGTCTGTCAGCTTCCCTGCCTGTCCGCTCACCTGCTAACCCGCCTGCTCGTCCGCCCGCCCGTCTGCCAGCCCAGTCCGGATCGTCTCCACCACTCCAACCCGCTGCCTTCATCTCACTCCACCCAAATCCAACCACCAATAAACCTTTTCCCTTTTCCATCTACCTATTGTCCGTGTCTGCATTTGGGTCCTCGAAAACAAACCCTAACAGTCAAGGGCCAGATGGGTAATTGAAAACACTTTTGGCATTTTAACCACACGGTTCCGTGTCTTCAGGAAGCCCATCCATGCCAAGGTGGAACGTGGCTCTGATATTGTGAAAGCATCTGTCTGCCTCCACAACTACCTGCGGCAGGAAGAGAGCACTGCCCCAGGCCACCTGAGAGCATACTGCCCAGCCACACTCATTGACCACGAAGATGAGCAGGGCAATTTGATCCAGGGAAGTTGGAGACAAGAACATATAAGCCAAGGCCTTCAAGACATCCAGCGCTTGGGTTCAAATACCTACAGTATAGATGCATCTCATATTAGGCACAGCTTCCAAGATTACTTCTGTTCACCCGCAGGTGCACTGCCTTGGCAGTGGGATCATGTCCGCAGGGGAAGGGTACTGCTTTTTTTTTCTCATGTCCTCAACACTGCACCACAGGGTTTCCTCTCTCAGGCCGTTAGAGGTTAGTGTGTGTGTGCGTGTGCCTGCACATGTTCTACTGTGCTCTTCCCTTGAGTGTCCAAGTGTCTGAGGTATCAAAGGCCTTGCTGGATCAGTCTTCCATAGTGGGCAGTTCAGGCCCTCTCCTCTCTGTGGGACGGGCATGTGAAAGGGAAGGAAGATGTTCTACATTTCACTCTCAAAGCAGGGGAGCTCCATACTCTTTTTTTTCATATTCTAGCTTATACTTCCAAAAGCTCTTATATTTCTTCCTCCTGTTTCAACCTTTCATGCGGCATTTTTTTTCTTGTTTTATATGTAGCAATATATGTACCACAATAACAACAAAATTTGATGTTGTATACTTCTAATAATTAATAACACTATTTATATAGGCTACTATTCAAATCCAACTTATTATAATAAAATGTACATATTTGTGAGAAACCTATAATTGAAATGGTTAAACAAATCTGTTAGCTCATATACATAATTACAATAATATACACCTAGCCTATTTTTAAGAGTCTAGTTAAAAAAAAAGAATTGTAAAATTCAAGAATGTTTTTTATTTATGTAAAGTGAGTACAAGGTGTATTGTATTGTATTGTTTTGTTGTAAAATAAATTATTTTGGTGTTAATATATTTTAAGTATATTAAGTATATATATTAAGTATATTAAGTTATTTAAAGACAACATGTAAGATTAAACAAATACAAAAAAGCATAAATATAATAAAATAGAAAGATAGAAAAATAGTTTCTTTTTTGATTAGATCATGTCATTTGTGTCCTGTAGAAAGTTGATTAGGGATCCTTGGGGATGTTCAGCCTCAAGGAGAATGTTCTCTACTTTGCAGCGAATCACTGCCCTTTGGTAGCTTGACAGCTTGTCCATTCTCATCGCCACAGATTTGGCCCACAACTTTGTTGGATTTCTGATATGGCTGATGTAGTGCTCTGGATGAGGTGGAGTGCCTCCTCTCCACACTCCTCTCTTCTTCTCCTCTTGGGCAGGGATTCAGAGGTTGAACAGGCAGGGCTAGGTGGTTGAGTTGCCTGCTCAACCTCTTCATCACAGCCTTCAGCTGTTTGGGTGGATGGCACTGGTGAGGGCATCTTGCTAAAGTTGGACTGAGTCCTGTGAAGCAAGCATATACACATAAAAAGAAAATTAGAGATTAGATAAGAGGCATGCCAGTCTGAGAGCCAGAATGCCCAGTGGTGTAACCTGGTCAGCACCAAGGACAGCACTCTTCTAATCTCTACCTCATATGCCAATTCAAATAGTTAAAAGAATAAACCTACATTCCAGTTGATGCATGGCTCACCTACAACCAGTGTTGGGTAATCAGATTACTTTTTTGTAGTAATTTTGAGTAATTTAACACGTTCAATTTATGTTATCAGTTATTAGTTACTTTTACAAACTTACATTTCCCTACTTTTATTTTTCATTCATATGGTTAAATGTTTAGCTAGTGCAAATTAATAATAATAATAATAATAATAATGCGCTACATGATGTTATTAAAAGCAGACTACACAGCAGGCTGGCGGTGCGGTGGAGGCTTGTAGGTTACGACTCGCTTTCAGAATGGACACAACAATAAACTGCAAAACATGGAAATATTCACATTACTTTGAACTGATCAAAGAAAAGGATAAGAACATTATTGTTAACTGTAAGTTTAGCTTTCACTATCAAACCTGAAGATTTGAATGGAAAGCTTGTGAGCGCAGTCTGCCGTTTATTTTGAGACCAGACCGGATCAGTTAACGCTTCCGTGATCTGACAATTTACTGTGAACCAGGTAACTGAAAGCTGCCTTGATGTTTTCTTTAGACAGCTTGTTACTTCAGGCTGTGTCCCAAACGTGATGATTAGTGATGATTTCTGTAAAATAATAGTGATGACAACAGCAGAAGACGTATTTTGAAGGCATGATTTTAAGTGGGTAAAGTGAAAGTACTCTAACGAGTTACTTTTAATAAAGACCAACTTAGTAAAGTAATAATTATTAAAGTAACTAGTTACTATTTAGGGCAAGTAACGAAGTAAAGTAATAGTTAGTTTCAAAAGTAACTAAAAGTAACGCCGCTGAGCATATCCAAAATGTTTTGGACAAGAAGATGCTGATTTATTTGAATAAAAGAAACACTGGAATAAATGATACTCACTTGCCAATTTTGGTGTATGGGGCCAGGAATGACATGATGTCAAAATATGGCCACTTCACTTTTGCTGGTGGTGCTGCTGACCCACTTTTAGGAATAGAGTCCCTCAGGATCTTGGAATAGACATCGCGAAGGCTCTTGAATCGCCTCTGCACTGTTTTTACTTAAATGAAACATAGTACAGTAATACAGTTTGTAAATACGACTTCCACCAGTCTTCAAAATAACCTACTATAACATGCTATAATGTAACAGGTGTTGCCATTTTCTTTTTCCCTCTTTCTTTTTAAATAAGAAGTCTCAATCAAGTAAACCTATTTTCTTTATTCAGGTCTAGATAAACAGTATTGTCTACTCCGTGTATGTTTTAGTCTAGTCTCTGGGCTTTTACCGAGACAAAACAGGAACGGGAATAGCTGTGTGCGCAGACTGCCATCTAGTGGCCTTTTTCTGCAATTGTCATTTTGACATGATTTGAGGAGGGGATGTGTTCTGATATTTTCTCATGGATTGGACAGAGAAGCTTATCTTATTACTAGCCAGTCAAGGTAATGCTTGATTACAACATTACAACGGGCGCAACGATCATCGCAACGATGACAGATCGCCCGTCGCTGGAAGTGTAAACAATATCTCGTTGCGACCGACGATAGAATATGATCATCGCCGGTGGCGACCATCATAAATCGCTATACTATAAACTGGCCTTAATTGTCAATTTATTTTCTTATAGGACTTACAGTCTGGTTGCTGAGGCACTGCACTGATGCCTACTGGTGAGTACATTAAACGGCAAAATCACAGCTGTGATTTGGTTTCATGATTCATGATGATATTTCGTATAACAACACTCTTGTGATATTGTATAAGTATACTGCATGTAGTTATATTTCAGATATGCATATTCCAGGTAGGTACATTCCAAGTAGGTATATTACAGCTAGGTATATTCCAGCTAGGTATATTACGGGAGGTATATTACGGGTAGGTATATTACAGCTAGGTATATATATATATATGTATAGATGTTGTCTACATGCATGCTGCCTCTTGTACACTCCACCTTTTAGATTCTGTGTACCACAGTGCTCTACGATTTACAACCAATTCTGGTTCTCGTACTCATCATTGTATGCTTTATGATTTGGTTGACTGGCCGTCACTAAATCTACGTAGACAACTTCATTTGTATATTTTTGTGTACAAGGCCATGCTGGGTAAACTCCCCTCATATTTATGTAATCTCCTGACGCAGACCTCCAGCAGTATTCAGCTTCATTCCACCACGTGGCTTCCTTACCAGGTTCCAAGGGTTTGCACTGAGCTGGGGAAAAAAGCCTTCTCCTACTTTGCTCCCTGGACTTGGAATAATCTGCAGAGCATACTACATCTTAATAAACTAGTCCCCTTGGAAAAATGTAAAGCCATGTTAAAAGTCCATGTAACTGAGAAATGCAACTGCCTTAATTGAGCTGGATATAGTCTCTTCCTTGTGTGTTTGATGTTTGTATTCCCTGTCTGTTGTGTTTTATTTCTATTTAAACTATAACTGTAACTGATGTTTGTATTCTCTGTCTGTTGTGTTTTATTTCTATTTAAACTATAACTGTAACTGATGTTTGTATTCTCTGTCTGTTGTGTTTTATTTCTATTTAAACTATAACTGTAACTGATGTTTGTATTCTCTGTCTGTTGTGTTTTATTTCTATTTAAACTGTAACTGGTGTGCTGTCTTGGCCAGGTCTCCCTCGGAAAGGTATTTCAATCTCAAGGGACTTCCTGGTTAAATAAAGGTTAAATAAAAAAATAATAATAATAATGTGGTCACCATGTACTCTGGTTTTTAATTTATGGCCTGTTCTTTACTTTAGGGTTTTGAGTGACCTGTACTGGAGCGCACCCTGCTGGCTGTGATCGTTCTGTGGTGAGTTATTTGTCTTGCTCAGAATTAACTTTCTCAGAATGCTACCCTCAATAAGACACTTTTTTTTTTTATCTTGGCTCTTTGGTTTTTGTTGAATAACCTGATAGTTAATATGAAATGGCTGTTACCATGAAGTAGCCTAAATCAAATGCATTTACTCTGCAGAGGACTAATGATGACCAGGAGATTAATCAGGAGACCCAAGATGCCAGGGAAATTCACCAGGAGACTGCTGATGACCAGGAGACCCACGACATCCGGGAAATTCACCTGGATACCACTCATGACGAGGAAACCCACAACACTCACCAAGTGACTCATACTGAGCAGAGGATTCAAGCAGAGTCGTTTCACAAAATATGTTGTTTCCATTTCATAAAGTGACAAGGAGGACCAGAAAGAGGACCAGGGGGAGTGAGAGGGAGAGTGAAGTAGAGAGGCGGCTTTTAGAAGCTTTGAAGAGGCCTCCCCCACCTGCTCCACCTGCTCCACCTCCCTCCTCAGAGGATGAGCTTTTCCTCAGAAGCCTGGTTCCTTCCCTGCAAAGATTGTCGCCCCAGCGGAAGGAATATGTTAAATTTCAGATTCACAAACTAATTTATGAAGCCAGCACTGTGGTGCTCAATTTGGAAACATTGGAGCAGTAGAATAGGTTTACTGGGGCGACAATCTTTGCAGGGAACGAACCAGGCTTTCCATTATTAATAGGTTCCATTTTTTTTTTTTTTTTTTAATTTCTCATACACACACTCCTGAGTCCATCCCTGCCTGTTGCCACTGTTCACACAATGTTTGTTACAAATTCTATTTTCAAAAAATAAAAAATTCTAAAATAAAAGCACTATTTCCATGAGGACAAAAATGTGACTTCATGTTCTTTATTTACAAAAATACAGTTGACACACAAAGGAAACAACCTTATGTGCCTTTCTTTATGTCATGAGATAGATGCAGTGTACAAATGGTTTTATGTTTGGTTAGCTGCTAAATGTGTTCATACTTCCAGTCACAACATCTGGACTGGATACAGTACATAAAGTATACTGTAGGATGATTGGATTGTGCAGGATACACTGCTACTACATAGAAAGAATCAGTTCTACAAATAGAATAGACACTGCATTATCCTTATCTAAATTAAAATTTAAAATGCTACCTATGTATTTTTTTTTTTGTCTCTAATCATAAAATAATTTAAAAAGCAGAAAGTGGGACACTTGCATCAGACTAATCATTTGCAGAACAAAACAATAATACCAGATGGCACAATTTTCCATTTATTATGCTGTCAGTTTAAAACTAGTTTTGAATATTTTTGATATACAATATAGTAATATTGTAGGAAGTTTGCTCAATTGTAATGTGTGGGTGGCTCTTAAAAGAGCCGTTTTGGGTGTGTTTGTGCACTACACAGTGTCTTGCCATGGGACAGTTCCCTCTGCAGAGAAGTAGGATGCGAAGGCCTCCCTAACCCTGATGGCCTCTCTTGCTGAGTTGTTGGCAGCAAGTCTTCCCAGACCTGGCAGTGGCTCCACCTCACCAACCGGGATGCTCCCCCTCACTGCAGTTGTCTGGGTTGTCCTCCACAGGAAGTTATGGAGAAAACAGGTAGCCTTCACAAACTTCTCTGCAACGTCTGGATGGACCTCAATGGCACGCCTGTACATCCTCCACTGGGAAGAAAGGATCCCAAAGCCATTCTACACAACCAGCCGAGCTCGGGACAGACGGTAGTTAAATATCCGGTGCTCTCTTGGCAGGTTGCGCCCAGGGAATGGCCTCATGAGGTTTTTGCGGAGTGGAAAGGCCTCATCAGCAACAAAGACGTGTGGCTGGGGTCCTCGGTGGTCAGCTCCTGGGAGTGGCAGGTCAGCATGCAGTTGGAGGGTGCCAGACCGAAGCGCTTGACCAAAAGCTGAGTTGGCCAGAATCCCACCATCGCTTGTTCTTCCGTAGCCCCCGAGATCAATCACCCGGAAACAATATTGGGCATCCACAACTGCCAGGAGAACTAAAGAGAATGTTCCCTTGTAGTTGTAGAACTGGGATCCTGAGTTAGCAGGGGCTTTGAGAAGGACATGCTTGCCATCCAGTGCTCTACAGCAGAGAGGAAAATTCCACCGCTCCAGTGGCGGATCTACCGGGGTGGCATGGGGTGGTAGCTGCCACCCTAAAAAATGCCTTGCCACCCTAGTTTTGGACGATCTAATTCAAAAATATATATGACATATATATGACATAAAGTTGTGGCTGGTCGGAAATTTACAAGAGCGAAACTCCGATGTCCAAGTGCAAGTGAATGCAGCAAGAGATGATGCTCCCCATAGACTCCTACCCCTCCCCAACAGGAGCTGTTCGCGTGCATTCAGAGCGACTTCATCTGTGACAGTCTGTGACACAATAACGGCAGGAAGAAGAAGAAGATAGCGGCAGTCCAGTCGGCAGACCATACGGTGAAGGCATGAGGTTGATGAGCAAAATAGCTGTAGTATTACCAGTGAGCAGTGCAGTGTGTGAACGGAGTTTTTCAACTCTTAGGATCATAAAGAATTATTTGCGATCTACTATGACAGTGAATAGATTATCAAGTTTGGCTATAATCAGCATTGAATCAAAACGCACTAAAGCTTTGGATCTAAATAAGTTTGTGAGGCGTTTTGCTGAACAACATGGTAATCGCCGCATTCAGCTCTTATAGGTTCATGCCAACTTCATGCTGCACTGGCTCTGCTCGCTAATATAAGCCTTTTTTCTGGAAAGAATATTACACCAAAGTCATGGATATGTGTAATATACATCCTTGTGTCCTTTCTATTTGGGCAGAATTCATTCATTCATTCATTCATTCAACCTTTATTTAGATGTGGGAGATCATTGAGGGCATACCCTCATTTACAATGATGCCGAGAGTACAGAGTAAAATACACATAAAAAAAACAACCAACGAGAAAACAAATAAACAAACAACAACAGAACACAGCCAAACACAGTTAAAAACAGTTACATTTATGAGTGGTGCAGTTTGCAATTATGGTTTTAAATTGACCCAAATGTACAATTGTGTCCAGTTTCAATGTATGTTGCAAAGTGTTCCAGGTGTGTGCAGCACAGAAACTAAAGGCAGTTTTCCCAAATTCAGTGTTTGTACGCGGTACTTCGAGCATTAGCCAATCACTTGAACGAGTTGAATAGTGAATATAGGACCAATTTAATAAAGAAGTAATATATGATGGCAAGTTGCCATTAAGGGCTTTATAAATAAGAATAGAATGATATGGTCAAAAAAATCATATTGCAATTTTTGACAGAAATTGCAACTGGATGGAAGTGAATGGAAATGATAGGGCTGATTTTTGCATCATGATTTTCATGTTCACTTGTTGGGGTCTGCCCCAAACAAACATGTTTTAAGTTGTGTCTTAAGTCTGGAGAATACGATTTGTAGGCCAGGGCATCTCTGTAGCACCACAATACTTGAGTTATAATGGTATTCTTCTGTCTGCTATTTTACCTTTATCAAACAACTGAAGCTCCTGTGATTTTTTGGGGTGTTCCACTTGGCCATATTGTGATTTTGATAGTATTTTGATTACTTGTTCAGCCTTATTTTCTATGAAAGTAACTTGTTAGTTGACCTCACAGTTGTGTATAGTGAAGCCACTTTTTGATATATTGTAGCCTAGCTGTGGAAGTAGGGAATAGAAACTGAATGTAAGTGAATGAAATGTCTAACTATGAATAAACTCATTATTGCACTCAAGTTGATCTATCTATCTATCTATCTATCTATCTATCTATCTATCTATATATATATATATATATATACGTATATATATATATTAGGGCTGTCAAATTTAACGCATTAATTTAGATTAATTTTAAAAATAACGCGTTAAAAAACGTAAATTAACGCATTTAATTTAATGATCTGTTATGGCCATATTTTAGGCTAAGTCATGGGCTTATGTTCAATGAAAAAAGACATGTATTTGGAAAAATGTCTGAAGATTTGGAAATAAAACAATTTATTTATTTCTAATGCCACCTTTAGATATTTCTATTCAATGCTTTACTCATGTGCCACAATAATGTAGTGTTTTTGAGTTAAAATATCTTCTTTTGGGGGCTTTTCCAAGCAAATATTGATATATGTGATTGTTTGCGATTAAATCAGCATATATATATTTCTGCCACCCCTTAAAATCTCCATGCCACCCTCTTGCCACCCCATGAATATTTCTCTAGATCCGCCCCTGAGCGTCACATAGAGAGCGCCAGTAGATGTTAATATGTAAAATAGATTAACGATATAACGTTACAACTTACCGGCACATCCCGTACTCCCGCAATCTTCCTCCAAGCTGCCGACTTTCATTGCTTATCCTATTTTTTTTGTGATCAATTGTTTTTAACTATTTATATCATATAATAAAACAAGGATCATCAGAACACTTCTATTTGGTATGTGATAGGCATTACACCTTCCCTAAAATACACCATATATTACTTGCCTCAAGCATTAATCAAGGTGATGGTATGCAATATTCAAGATATACATGCATTAAACAAAGCAACAACAACAACAAAATAAATAAGTAAATAAAAATGAAACAAAATATTAGTGAGGCAAGACTAAAGAGAAAGGAGAACACATGAGAAGAGCCAATGTCAAACATAAGGTAGTGTTTCTGACTGACCCTCACATTTGCTGATCGCCATGGCGGCACAGAGAAAAAAGTACGACCTGAAATTCAAGCTGTCAGTTGTCAAAATTGCTGAACAAAATTCAGGAGATGCAGCAGCAAGACATTTCTCCGTTGATCCCAAGAGAGTTAGAGAATGGCGAAAAAATAAAGTTGAACTTCAACGTCTGTCCAAGGAAGACGGTAAAAGGGCTTTCTAAGGTAGGCTACCGGTATTTTGATACGTCTCTCTCTCTCTCTCTCTCTCTCTCTCTCTCTCTCTCTCTCTCTCTCTCTCTCTCTCTCAGTGCATGAGGTTGGCCTACATGCGCTGTCTCTCGGAGCGAGATCAAATGGATGATTCGTAATTGATATGTTATTCGATAGCCTAATTTTTATGCAAGTAATATTCATACTGGTTTACCAGTAAATAAACAATTTGATAGTATTTCCCATCTTTGCTGAGCAAGAGTTTTAGGAATTAAAGGCCTGTCCCATATAGACACCTGTCCCAAATATAGGCCGGTTGAGTTCAGTGTTTGAAGCAAATAAAAGCCCGGGCTATTAATTGAAGTTTTACGGTATATCCAAGAATGAAAGCAGCCATTCCCGCTTGGACAAGGTATGGGGAGGTTTCCATCTACATTCTATCATTTTCTTTGCTGCTGTAAGACCTGCTAGCCACAGCCGCTTCTGTGACAAGGAAAGTTCCAAGTTAGAGCTATCATTAAGGAGCAGCACTTGTGGAAGCAGAGGAATAGATTTACCAACAATGGTAGAAAGTGTTTCACAGACAATTTTCCAGAAATCCATTACTTTTGGACATTCCCATATCATGTGAATATATGTCCTTTGCTTCCCATAAGGGCAAAATGAACAATTAGGAGATTGAAGTATTTTCATTTGGGAGAGTTTCCTAGGAGAATGATAGAATCTGTGTATGAACTTATAATGAATGAATTAGTGATCGAGATTCCTTGATGAAAGAATGCTATTTGACCATACTAACTGCCAATTAATATCTAATATAAATGGTGATAAATCTCGTATCCACAAAGTATTTAAGGAAAGGGCTAATTGTTTATGTTTTAAGATGAACTTATAAAGGTTTGAGACCACTCCTTTAGCGACTTGCTTGAGGATTTTAGTGATTGGATGAAATTCCAAACTACTCCCCCCTAGTACTCCATAAGTACGCAGTGCGGTACTAGTTGCAAGTAGAAAAAAAGGAGGAACTGGGGAGGTTACATTTTAACTGGAGATCTTGAAAAGTAAAAAGACCATCTTTTCCCAAGATGTCCTGCAAGATGAAAACTCCCCTGTTACTCCATTCATAGAAAACAATGGGCCGACCTCCCACTAAGATGTCATGATTATGAAATATTGGAGTATCTGTGTGACATTTATTTTCAATTTTAAGTTCTTGGCATACTGAGCGCCATACCGCAAGAGTGTTGTAGATGATGGGCCCAAACTTAGCCTTGGCTAATTTCAAGGGAATATTGGAATGGACAAGGTCTTGCAACCTAAGAGGATGCACCATGCTCATTGCTTATCCTTAAATAATCTGTGATTGATGGGGTATAATTCCGGATATTTACCTACTTCATTGATTAACCGTTCATCATCCACCTTTCGTTTTGTTTTGTTTTTTTTGTTTTTTTTTAGGGCCATTCATAAAGTGAATGAATGGATATACTGGATACTGAAATGCCCTTTTGATGTAGGAAAAATCCCAGTTAAACTCTCCAATTTTCACGAAAAACGCTTAAAATTTGGAATCTCATATATTGTATAAACACAATTTCTCTCCACACCTGTATACAATCTGGAACAATAAGAATATAATACATAAGAGAAAATCTATATTTTCTCCCAAACTCTATTTAGTCATGATGTTATCTTTATTAAACAATTCATTAATGGTATGGGTGAAGTATACAACTTTGAAGACTTTATAACCAAATACAATGTCTGCATTACACTGGCTGAATACCAACCATCCCTCTTGGTTTGATCCAACTTGTTAGGTTCTATGGAGACTCCCCCTCGATTTCTCTACTAGATTCTATTGCTACAATTAAATTAGAGGGAATGGATATTCTAAGCCCTAAATGCAATAACAAATACTTCCGGAAACTTACTCTGGATACATGTGTTCCTATTTCTAAAATATACTGGAATGCGGCTTTGGGACAGATTCTTTGGGATAAGCTCTTCATTGTACCAAATAAATATTGTATACCAAACAAAGTGAAAGAAGTGTCTTATAAACTTATTCACAGAATTTATCCTGTAAAAACATACATTGTAAAAAGATTCAAAGTTGCCTCTGATGACAAATGTGTATTTTGTAATTCTTGCCCTGAAACAATTTAACAATTTATTATTTATTATTTATTTTGGTAATGTTGTTATGTTAGAGAACTTTGGAGTGGACTTCAGGACTTCTTATAGACAAAACCAACTCAATCTCAATCTCACCAAAAAGGACATCCTTTTTTATTTTCATAAGGACAATATGGACAATGAAATCTCCTTTATAATCAATCTCCTTATTTTATTGGGAAGATACCTGATTCATAAAACAAAATGGTCAGCAAGCAAACCTTCTTTTAGTATTTTTAAAACTGAAGTGAAAGCATATTTTAAAACTGAAAATTGAAAAATGTAATAACCATAAAGCGAAGAAAACAAAAAGGATCTTTAACAAACATGATCTTTCTTTTGTGTAATACTCCCACACGTCAATGATGATAGATTGAATTCTCTTGTTCCTTGTGTTTTTGTATTGTGTATTTGTATTGTATGTCTATGTGTATTTCCATTGCATGTCTATCTGATTCATTAAAAAAAAAATCTGTCATGGACCAAACAGCTGTTCACAGTGTAACCAACTTTGATTGGTTATCTGGCAGTTCACTGGTTTGCCATTGGTTCACTTGATATAGTAGGGTGCAGCGTTTGCCTGAAAATGTAACAAACTAAAAACTATCTTATTAAAAAATGTACAAGAATTCAGGGTGGCAAGAAACGGAATGTGATTAAGAATAAAATAATATACACAATTTCCAAAATCTGGCTCCTCCCTCGATGGAGATCATTCATTTCCAAAACTAAAGAGAGGGGGTTGTAGCCAATTCAGTGGTCTGTCCACAGACCACTGGTTGCTAACATGACCCACTGGTTACTACCACTAGGGGGCGCTGAAGCTAGTGGTCGGTTGTGGTCCGGACAATATCTGGACCAGTTAGTGAGTGGTCCGTGGAGCTAGTCCTGCTCCTACTATCAAAAATAACGTTACATTTATTGCGCAACCCCAATGTCTAGTCTGTGGTAGTAACAAAGTGGTCTGTCATTAACCACACTGTGTCACCGAACAGGATAAACTTTGCTATATTGACATTGTCTTCAAAATACCACACAATATGAAAGTGACTCATCTGCACTCACACTCCACGGACCACTGAACAACTGGTCCAGACCACAAGGACCACACCACGGACCACTGGTTCAGCTCATATTTTGAAACAGTTAAATAAAAGCAGCTAGATAGATAGACAGCTAGATAGATAGATAGACAGATCTATTATTATCTAGGTATAACCACACAAACTGCAAAATACAGTGCAACAATAAGAATATAGGCATAATCGATAATAGAGTATATTTAATAGACAAAGGATTATGATTTCAGCAGTTATGATTTCAGTGACATTTATTTGGCTAACAAAAGTGTTGCCAACACAGCCAAAGAAGGAGAGAGAAGGAAGAAGGTGGATTAGGAAGGACCACTCCACGGACCACTGGACCACAACCGATCAGCACCCCCCTAGTGGTAGTAACCAGTGGTCCAGTAGCGACCAGGTCCGTGGACAGACCACTGAATTGGCTACAACCCCTGCTGCAAATTAACCTGGTCAGCACAGGACTTTTCAGACCTTTAAATACTTCTGTGCATAGTTTATCCTTTCATTACCACTATATCACTGCCTATATGGGAATGAATATATTAGTATTTTTAGAACAGTCAGCTGAGTATGTTAGTTTCAGACTCTGTCTGCCTTAGGTTTGTGCTAACATCATATTACAGAGATGAAGCCTTTACAGAAGCTGTTTACAGCAGTTAGATGTGTTAGCATGTTGCTAACAGGCTACAGGGAAAGCTTCTTTGCTTGATTCTGATTGGTCGTCCGTTTCCTTTTGCTTTTGTGTGAAACAGGTAGGGAGATTTAACAGGCTTTTCTCGCTGCAAATGAAACCTGGTAGAGGTTGCACTTCCTTTCAGCCACAGGAGGCGCCTCCTCCCTCTGCTCCCCCACCAAGGAGGAGAAACCCAGCAGGAGGAGCAACGAGGCGTCGGACAGCAGCTCGGAGGACGGCGATGAAGACGAAGACGGCGAGGCTGGACACGCGTCAACAGAGGAGCTGCTGAAAAGGTCAGAGGTCACGGAGGCCCTGGGTTATAATCGTCCAGCAGTCAGTACACACAGAGTAACAGCATAGAAATCATGTGAAGAGAAATAATGTAGTGTCGACTGTTAAAGACAGCATCACAGTTCAAAATGGAGGAATACATTTAGCATCAGTACAGACAGTAGAATCAGCTTCAAGTCCTGGATCACCAAATCTACAAGCGACCAACAGTAAGGAGGTCAAGGGTCAGAGGTCACAGCACCCTGACAATAGATGGAACAAATCGTTTCTGTGGGGTGAAAACCTTGTATCTCCAAAATGTCAACTTTTCATGAACTAAGAAGAAGCTTGTCTTTAGCAGATGAATGTGCAATTCTGAGTCTATCCACTTTGTTTTGAAAAGGTTTCAGAAACCCAAGGCTCGCAGGATTTTAGAGGAACATGTAATCCTTCAGTTGAAGATAAAGCATGAAAATTACCAAAATTGGAGTTGTGAGCTTTCCACATGACAACAGCGAAATATTCCTGTGACCGTAGAATGACCATGGATAGAGAAGTGCAGAGGAAAGACATGAAGCCGGGCAGAAAAGACTTGTCAGGTCTGCTGCCTCGTGTCTCTCTGTCCTTTCCTTCCAGACTGAAGAGCGTGCAATGGAAGCAGCTGTGGTGAAACAGGAGGTTCTGGGTCCTCTGTGAGGACGACCACCGTGAAAACACTGTATACAAACTGCTCCTTTCATTTTAGATAACCGACTAGTTATTGTTCTTTTTTTAAAATAAAATGTTTATCACATGGTGTTGGTGTGTTTGTTACTGCTGATAACTGCACAGTGTTGATCCAGTGTTTGATAAACTAAATTGTACATGCAGGCGAGTAGAAATGCATTTAAATCTAGTATATCTTGTTACACATTCTTTAACAAATCTATGAAAACAACTTTTAAAAATATTGGTGGCATAAAAGTGTATTTAAAAATGTTGCTTTACATTGTCAAAATGCAGGAAATAAGATGAAACTGTAATGATCCTTGTGGGGAAACCAGGTCACTGAAGCGGCAAATAGTAACAGGATACAGCAAGAAAAATAGAATATGAATAAGAATAGAGCAAATGGGGGCATTAAACATGCTGTCTGTTATCCTTAATAAATATATTCAAAACACAGATGTACATAAAGCACAGAATCAAACTAGAAAATCTTACTTCCAGGATGAGCGACACATGATCGACCAATCAAAGGCTGAGGGATTTAGGACATTTCTCTGATGCTGCAGTCAAGTCATGTTAATGAGTTTTATCCTTTTTCATTTTCTGATTCATACTGCACATTTTCTCAAAACTATATTCTCACAAAGTACGTGTTTTTCATTTGTTTTTTTCCTCAAATCATTTACTTCTACTTTGTCAATACTCTCTTCATGCTGTAATCCAGACGTTTTTCATACTGTCACTTGTATATTTCTACTCAAGTTCTAGAGTTGAAATTGTCAGCTGTGTATGCCCGGTTCTTATTTCTGTTCCATTTTATGTGTGTTGTCTTTGCTGAATCATATTACTGTTTGCTGCTGCAACAACCCAGTTTCACCGCAGGGATCATTAAAGGATAAATCTGTTTATTTTCAACCTGTGTCTTATTTTCCTGGTTTTTGTATCATGACGACTGATTGTGTTCAAATGATCACTTACTTCACTGTAGATCTTTGTGTAGCTCCAGTTCCCTGGTATGGGGTGCCAACTTACCTTGTGAATTTCACGGCATGAAATGCATTTTCATCGACAAAATCCAAAAACACCTTTGTTTGATTTTGTCCACGAAACGTAGAAACACTTCATTTCTTGCACAAAATTTAGTTTGTGGCTTTTAATTTCCTGGACGAAAATGAAGACGCTATTTTCATTACATGGATGAAATCATCTTAAATTGAACTAAATTATTTATTTAGATTCATGCATTATTTATGAAATTATTTATCTAGATTTATGCAAATGTTTTAACATTATCAAAGTGTATTTTGTGGCACAGAATCCATTTCGTCAAACACGTAGCAAGCATTTTAAAAGCCTGGTGCCATCAGAGTGGGCCCACTGATGCCAATGTTTAGCGGAGGGAGGGTCTCGGGTGTGTCCAACTTCAGACGTCGGTCCATGGTCCTGTCATATCTAGGAAGTGTCCGCTCCTGACTGCTTGTGGCACCAGGCTTTGTCTCCTGGACCATGATGCCGCCAGCACTGTTGACTATGTTTGAGCCATGGACATTCGTTGTGGTTTTGTTGAGGTTGTCCCACTCATTGTGGAACACCTCATTCCCGTCCCCTGTAATGATGGAGGGTGTGAGGAAGGTCGACACTTCATCGATGGCCCTGGCCATGGCGGTCTCCAGCTCCAACCCAAAATCATACGACTCGCAGTGGCCCAGTCTCTGCAGAATGGTGGTGAGCTGCTTGCTGCGGTACAAGTGACGGACTGTGGCACATAGAAGTATGTGCTTGGGAAGTTTCCACTCGCCATTTGTCACTGCTCTGCAGAGGTCCTGTCCTATAGAAAGCACAAGTCGGTGGGTCTTCTCACACTTAGAATCACTAGCACCAGACAAGACAAGGGTGAGGAACCTGTCAAGCTCCTCAGGCAACGGCTTATCTGCTTGCTTGTGTAGTTCATCTGCAGTGGGTGGCCACGGCAGCACACTGGACTCCAGGAAGGCCTTCTTGATGATGTTATGAAGGGAGAGGGCTGCGTCCTTCATTTGATCAAGCTGATAAGCACACGCCATGGCGTCCTCCAAAGTGATACGAGAACTGTAGACCAAGTAAAATGAAAAGGATCCTTTGTTTTTCAGTGAAACCTTGGAAAAGGCCAAGCATTTCCCAAGCTCCTCGTCATTCTGTAGACGGCTCATAAGTTTCTCAGCTCGGTATTCAGGGCTTGGTGCACTCTGCTCCTCAAGCTCAAGGACATATAGGCGACGCAGGTAGCTGAGCTGTAGGACCGGATTGGCATCTAAAATTTGCTCCTTGACATACTCTCTCACAACATTGTAGGCTGCACTGTGTGCTGCAGTCTTCTTAGCCTGGCCTGTGTCTTCCTTCTCCATCTTGCGGGTATGGTGGAAGTACTCGAGGTTAAAGTTGTTATGACAGGTCTCGTGGTATCGAGCCTCTTTTGCAAAGAGATCTTCACCCTTGACTTTGCGAAGCAGACTGCTTTTTCCAAGAGCTTCAGCCATGGGCTCGATACGCTTCCATGCTGGCTCTTTGTTCTTCCATGTTGGAAACTTGATAGTCCTCTTGGTTTTCCCGTGCACTTTTAGTTCAAACTTGTCACAGAAAATGCATTCTTTAGGAAAGAGAGAGCATGCTGCTGCTTGTGCAGTTTTCGACTTTCGAGGAGAATACTTCTGTGTTGCAGAGGGCTGGTCTGAAGTAGCACTTGTTGAGCTTTTAAATCGATCCAGCTTTGATGTGAAGTTCAGGTAGCAGTTCCTATGGTACCCAGTTGTATCCAAGTCGACACCATCTAGTGTTTCCGGCAGCAGATCACAAACAACCTTCATACGATAAGGCGAATCAACTGGCTCAGCTAGTCTTCTGTCACGGATATCAAGTAAATGAGACAATTGCTCTTTGGGATCACCTTTTATAGAATTGAAGCAAGTAAAGCGGTCATCAGATGCACTTGGGGTGTGTAATACACAAGTGGGAGTAGGGCTTTTGAGAGGGGGTTCAGACACGTCAGAAGTCTGATCACTTTTCCTCTTTCCCCTTTTCCTCATGGTTTGTTGTTTTTATATAGTCTACCACTACAGAGAAAAGAATAATATAAACATGAAATTAGTTTCATGGAACTGTTGGCCAGCTGTTTTGAAAAGTACTATACAAATAAAGTCTTACTTACTGGTAGTCTACTTACTAACTAGCTAAGTTAGCTAGATTTTTTTGTGTTATATTTTAGATTTTTCAACTTTCTGGTTTGTTTTGATTGTACTTTCATTGCAAAGATATTGCAAAAAAACAATCCAGCGGGGTCACTTTTGATGAGGTGGAGATTGATGATGAGATGGACGACGATGATGATCAGTAAAACAGGGGGTTTTGATGACTTTTGCTTTCATTATCAGATTGCCAACTATGTCAGTTAGAGTGATTGCCATCCATTTAATAACCTTGCAATTGATATAATAGAATAAACTAGTTTCATTTGGCTATTGCAGGAAACAGGAAACAAAATAGCAAAAGTTATATTGTTATGAGCCTAAAATTTGTTATTTGCCTGTTTTTTTTTACCAATAAAGAGTGGTTGTACCATGTCAATGACCTTTCCATTTGATTCCTGGTGTCAAAATTATATGAAAAAGTGGGTTCATTTGTCTTTGTATGTTGTCTGGTTCAGGAGTTATGAAAATCAGCGTTTTTCGCCACACGCGAGGACATCAATTCAAAATGGCCGCCAAACGAACCCCATGGGCCATTAGTTGACCTTGGCAACATGAAAAATTCTTAACTAGACACCATTAGGGTCCTAAAAAAACAGGTTACAAAAAAAAGGCCATGCGGGTACATGGGAACCTATTTCTCCTGCTAGACTATTTGGCGGATGAAATGAAGGAAACGTTTGGTGCATCAAGGTTCAGAGACAAACTTTCTCCAGCATTAAACAAAATCAACAGCGCTCCCACATAGAGCTGCATGACCTGCCATTCATAAAAGTAATCATTTCTTAAACTCAGAGAATCGCTTCAGTGTTTTTTTATAGTTACATAGTTCCCTCTGTATAGGAAAAATGAGATTAAACACACTACCGCAGGAATGTAATTAAAATTAGTCCATCATGAATATGTGTAATTGAAACCAAAAGGAATACATATAAAACCATTTTTCAGAAGGTGACCATGGGTTGGATCATTCTCAGCTGCTGTCAGCTCAGTTTCAGATCTGGACTTCTGAAGCCTTCAGCCAACAGACCGCAGCCTGACAGCTGATCTGCATCCACAGCAATCTAACAACCTGATGTACAAAGGAAATACATCATGCTGCAAAACTTTGTGTTTGGAGTAGAAACAACAACCAAATCAGTGTCTGTATTTATTCATGAAATATAACAATATATTCAGGGGGGAAATGGAGACGCACTTGATGATGTAATATGGACACACACAAAAGCACAAAACGCCAAAAGATGATAAACAGCAACAAAGTCTAAGATATTTAAAACATGACAGATTTCAATCATCGTGCTTTTACGCACACATAAGTTTTAGTATTAAATAGTAGTGAAATAACCAGTATGGATAAGATTAGTTTAATTAAAGTTTAATTTAATAGTTTAATGTCAAATGTCGATACTTTTATGTACACACTCATCTCCTCATTTATACTACTATGGAACAAGATATTGGTTGATTTTAGGAAAATTATAATCACGTTAAGTAAAAAATAAAAATTGACAATAAAAAGTATAAAATAAAATGTTTGAAACTGCTTGTTTGAAACCAAAAGATCAATGTTAATTTTAACTTAAATTGTTGGAAACATGATAGATGTTTAGCTTGGTGTGACATTAATAAAATACCAAATAAAACAAAGGTCCAAAGGAAAGATATTTGAACCTGTCAATCATCAACAACAGACTCTGAGATGAACAACAATAACTTGATTTTGTCTGGTTAAATATCTCATCAATTTCATTTTCCAAATAAAATATCTGGTTTCTTGTACATGTGATGTGCTTACAAACATTAATATTCTCATTTTAAGGCATAGCTGTGTGTGTGTGTGTGTGTGTGTGTGTGTGTGTGTGTGTGTGTGTGTGTGTGTGATCCTGTACAGAGTGAATATCATTTCAGCAGCTGTCTTTGGTCAGCAGTGTGAGTGTTTCTCTCCCCCTCCTCTATCTGACAAGAGACACTGAGGAACCAGACCCAACCCAGAACCCAGGATAGAGGGGTTCAGTGAATGTGGAGTGGAAGGTGTGGATGTGGATCAGTGTGTCAGAGGAAACTGTGTAGAAGGACAGAGAGCCAGCAGGCCAGTCCAGATACACTGCTACTCTGTTAGAGTCAGAGGAGGAGATTCCTGTGGATACTGATGTCTTATTGTGACAGGCAGAGTAACGATCATCAGAGCAGGTCAGCCTCCAGGACTTTTCATTCCATCCAAGCCTGCAGTCATCACTCCATCCTCTCCTACTGATTCCTCTGTAAGTCACTCCTATATGAACCCCTCCTTTCCACTCAACCTCCCAGTAACAGCGACCAGTCAGACCATTTCTACACAGCAGCTGATACCAGAAGTCAAATCTCCCTGGGTGATCAGGATATGGCTGCTCCTCTCTCACTACTGTCACCTTTCTGTTGTCTTCAGACAGGCAGAGGTTTCTGTGTGCTGTGTTTGGGTCCAGTGTGAGTTCACAGGCATCTGATGGAGAGAACAAGACACAATACAGAAACTATTTTTATTCTAATAGAGCTGTTTATTATTTGTTGATTTATTAACACTTTGACCTTTAATTTCTTAACAGTTTCATGGTGACACATTGAGGACTTGAATGAATAGATGTCACAAACTGCTGTGTCGAGGGATTTTCCATGTAAGCAGTTGACTGTTTGCTGCTTTGTTTTCCTGAATCAAACTAAATACGCACTTACACTTCCTCAGACCTGGTTTCAACCACTGGACTCCACCATGGTCCACACTGTGGGGGAAACAAAGTCAGACCAGAATATTCTATTTGATGACAGAAACATAACCTTCCCTATGGAGGATTTTCCATACATCACTCATATCCACCATTAAACATTAATCAATACTCCTCAGCTTCTCAGTGTGACAGAGAAAATGTGTGTGACTCTCAGTCTTCTAGCAGACGTTGCCTCTCCAGACCTGAGAGAGTCCAGTCTCCAGTGTGGATCCTCCAGTCCAGCAGAGAGCAGCTTCACTCCTGAGGCTCCTGGATGATTGTAGCTCAGGTCCAGCTCTCTCAGATGGGGGGGGTTGGAGCTCAGAGCTGAGGCCAGAGAAGCACAGCCTTCCTCTGTGAGCAGACAGCCTGACAGCCTGCACACACACACACACACACACACACACACACACACACGCACACAAATCAAGCCACATGTCAGATTTTATTAGTAACCTACTGTGAAATTAGTTGTGATGATGCCATCAAATTCTAGCAAAACTGTAACTGCCTCAAATACAAACAGTTGGCTGATCAGCTTTGTGGTTTCATTTGCTCCAGTTTGAGAGTTCTCCACTCACTTTGTGACAGAATATTAGAAGTCCTTTCTGGTATTTTAGGTTTCAACAACTGAGGCAGCAAGGAGAGGAAAGAATGAAATGTCCTCATGGAAAGTAATTCACAGAGGCTAGGAAGTGTTGATATCACAATTGGTTTTAAAAATTACATGCGCAGAGAAAATCCTCCTCTGCTGATAGTAACCTGTATGTAAAGCAGGATGTAAATGGTCGTCTGTTGAACAGGTTGAGGGATACTGACCTGAGAGTGTCCAGTCTACAGTGTGGACTCTCCAGTCCAGCAGAGAGCAGCTTCACTCCTGAATCCTGCAGGTCGTTGTTACTCAGGTCCAGCTCTCTCAGACTAGAGGACTGGGAGCTGAGACCTGATGACAACTCCTTACAGCATTTCTCTGTGAGCTTGTTTTGATTCAACCTAACAAAACAGATACAAATGTTTTACTTGTTCGCCTTGTTTGACGAATGCAGAAAAATTATGACTACAAAAAAACAAAAAAAAACACAAATCCATCATAAAACAGCATGCAATGTTATAGTTACAACATTCGTTACACAAAAGCATCATAACCTGATCTTACCTGAGAGTCTCCAGTCTACAGTGTGGACTCTCCAGTCCAGCAGAGAGCAGTTTCACTCCTGAATCCTGCAGGTCGTTGTTACTCAGGTCCAGCTCTCTCAGACTAGAGGACTGGGAGCTGAGAGCTGAGGTCAGAGCTTCACAGCTTCTCTCTGACATCTGACAGTAGCTCATCCTCAATGGAGATATACAGATATGAAATGTTACTCTTTTATTTAATATAATTGATTTCTGTGTTTTGTTAGGCACTGCTATTATGGCTGTGTATGTAAAACTGGATAAGAATACTGATTTTGAATATATTTTAAGATTTCCTTTCCAATTAAACTGAACATTACTTAAGTAAAATAGCTCTTAAATCCCGATGTTAAACTTGCAGGGTCTTTACAGGTTCAGGACCAGAGCTGGAAATAATACTCGCCCAAGATATATATAATTTTAAAGCACGGTTTCCTCCTCTAACGAAGCTGGGGGAGGTTTTCTTTTCATCCCTGCTTGTTTGTCTGTTTGTTAGCAAGATAAAGTTACCAACAGATTTGTCTGAAATTTGTTGGACAGATTGTTCTTGACCCAAGGATCAGTTGATTCGAATTTGGTGGTGATTTGGATCTGGGATTTACACCATTAGAGGATTTAAATTTTTTAGCCATAACTATTGTGCTGCGTTCATGTGCTGGTGGGAAAGTCCAACATCCAAGACTTCCAAGTCGGCTGCTAAACAGCATTGCATTCAAGTGCTATTTTCAAGAGCTCCGGGTAAATCAAACCCTGAAGACAAATAATAACCAAACATAAACCGTTATGGTTGCAGATCTGCAAATTCAGGCTGCAACTTTGCAAGTTGGAGAATTGTTCAGCATTGGTGGATGTTTGCGCTCTGCCAAGTGCCTTGTAGTTTACCTTGTTAAATCTGAACATTATATCACTTATACTGATCTAGCATTAATAAAATGTGATATAAGAACGCAAACTTGTGATTTTTAATCATGTATGTAACTTTAGAGCATGATCTGTCTATATAAACTTGAATATTACATTATTTATAATGGGCTAGTAATAATTTGTCCCAGCTAGTAGAAATTTTAGCCCACTAGCCCGGTGGGCTAGTACCCAAAATCCTTAAGTTCCACCTCTGTTCAGGAATACTGACCTGAGAGTCTCCAGTCTACAGTGTGGACTCTCCAGTCCAGCAGAGAGCAGCTTCACTCCTGAATCCTGCAGGTTGTTGTTACTCAGGTCCAGCTCTCTCAGACTAGAGGACTGGGAGCTGAGACCTGATGACAACTCCTTACAGCATTTCTCTGTGAGCTTGTTTTGATGCAACCTGAAAAAAAATAATTTTTTTATTTTATATTTTAGATATTTAGCTTTCCAGAGTGACTCTGTCAGTGAGCAGGAAGGGGTTCAGTGTCTTACTCAAGTACACAGAGAACATTGGGCGTTTCAGAGATCAAACATGATGCTCTAACCTGCCCAGCCCTTTAATACAATTAAAGGAACATACAGTAGTAGAAAAGAAGAGGAATACAACTGTTGAGGAAAAAGTTCTGGAGTCAGAGGTTCGTCTTACTTGAGTATATATTTATTAAAAGGGGTCTCATGAGAGGAAGAGATGCACACAGCACATAGGCTACATACACTTCTTCGAAGGAGAATAGATTTGAGCTGGTCTTTATGCATCTTTCAAGGACGCACAGAGTGTGCAGACATGGGAACAGGTCACAGAAAAGGGTTACAGCATCATATGTTATGTCTTAGTTTAGAGAGAATCTACAGATTAGTCTGGGACAGAAGCCACTTGTGTCAAGGGACCTCTGGCCTAGTAAGTTATGGCCCAAAGGTTACAGTGAGGTAACCATTCATCATGAAACAGTGCATTCCCCGAGGGAGACCAGTTAAGCTGTTACATGTATGTTAAATTTTCTTCCACAACAACATACATACATTTTTATCATACAGGGTTTATACCATGCAAAATTATTTTACATAAAAGATACATCAAAAACAGCATACAATGTTATAGTTACAACATTTGTTACACAAAAGCATCATAGATCAGCACCTGATCTTACCTGAGAGTCTCCAGTCTACAGTGTGGACTCCCCAGTCCAGCACAGAGCAGCTTCACTCCTGAATCCTGCAGGTCGTTGTTACTCAGGTCCAGCTCTCTCAGACTAGAGGACTGGGAGCTGAGAGCTGAGGTCAGAGCTTCACAGCATCTCTCTGACAGCTGACAGTAGCTCAGCCTCAATGGAGATGTACAGATATGAAATGTTACTCTCTTTTATTTAATATAATTGATTTCTGTGTTTTGTTAGGCACTGCTATTATGGCTGTGTATGTAAAACTGGATAAGAATACTGATTTTGAATATGTTTTAAGATTTCCTTTCCAATTAAACTGAACATTACTTAAATAAAATAGCTCTTAAATCCCGATGTTAAACAGAGCTGGAATTAGTGATGAACAAGAAGTTTGAAAATATTTATTTTTTCTCTTCTGTATGAATATACATTTAATATATTGAATATATCCAGTTATGTATGCACCTACAGAGATTTATTGGAGACTTTGACCACTGGCAGCAGCCTCAGAAGAGCCTCCTCTGAAGCAGAGTATTTCTTCAGGTCAAACACGTCCAGCTCTTCTTCTGATGACAGTAAGATGAAGACCAGAGCCGACCACTGAGCAGGGGAGAGTCTGTCTGTGGAGAGACTTCCTGATCTCAGGTGATGTTGGATCTCCTCCACTAGAGAACGGTCATTCAGCTCATTCAGACAGTGGAACAGATTGATGCTTCTCTCTGGAGACGGATTCTCCCTGATTTTCTGCTTGATGTACTGGACTGTTTTCTGATTGGTCTGTGAGCCACTTCCTGTCTGTGTCAGCAGGCCTTGTAGGAGAGTCTGGTTGGTCTGCAGTGAAAGACCCAGGAGGAAGCGAAGGAACAAGTCCAGGTGTCCATTTGAACACTGTAAGGCCTTGTCCACAGCACTCTGGTGGAGGTGTTTGATGTTAGATTTCTTTCTTAATAGAATGGACCATGGAGAGGTTAACTGTTTTTCTCTCAGTAGATTGATACCATTGTTGATGAATGACAGAAAGACATAAACAGCAGCCAGAAACTCCTGAATGCTCAGATGGACAAAGCAGAAAACCTTGTCCTGGTTCAGCCCACGCTCCTCTTTAAAGATCTGTGTGAACACTCCTGAGTACACTGAGGCTGCTCTGATATCAATGCCACACTCTGTCAGGTCGGCTTTATAGAAGATCAGGTTGCCTTTCTCCAGCTGGTCAAAAGCCAGTTTTCCCAGAGAGAGAATCATCTTCCTGCTCTCTGTATTCCAGAGTGGATCTGTCTCAGCTCTCTCATGATACTTGACGTTCCCCTGTATGGACTGAACCACCAGGAAGTGGATGTACATCTCAGTCAGAGTCTTGGGCAGGTCTCCTCTCTCACTGGTTTTCAACACATGGTCCAGAACTGTAGCAGTGATCCAGCAGAAGACTGGGATGTGGCACATGATGTGGAGGCTTCGTGAAGTCTTGATGTGAGAGATGATTCTTCTGGCCTGCTCTGAATCTCTGAATCTCTTCCTGAAGTACTCCTCCTTCTGTGGGTCAGTGAACCCTCTCACCTCTGTCACTATGTGAACACACTCAGGAGGGATCTGATTGGCTGCTGCAGGTCGTGTGGTTATCCAGAGGCGAGCAGAGGGAAGCAGTTTCCCCTCGATGAGGTTTGTCAGCAACACGTCCACTGTGGTTGACTCTGTAACATCGGTCCAGATCTCGTTGTTCTGGAAGTCTAGAGGAAGTCGACACTCATCCAGACCGTCAAAAATGAACACAACCTGGAACTTGTCAAACCTGCAGATTCCTGCTTCTTTGGTCTCAGTAAAGAAGTGATGAAGAAGTTCCACCAAGCTGTACTTTTTCCCTTTCAGCAGATTCAGCTCTCGGAAAGTGAATGGAAATGTGAACTGTATACCCTGGTTGGCTTTGTCTTCAGCCCAGTCCAGAGTGAACTTCTGTGTTAAGACTGTTTTCCCAATGCCAGCCACTCCCTTTGTCATCAATGTTCTGATTGGTTCATCTCTTCCAGGTAAGGGTTTAAAGATGTCTTCACATCTGATTGTTGTTTCTGGTCTCGCTGGTTTCCTGGATGCTGCTTCAATCTGTCTGACCTCATGTTCATCATTGACCTCTCCACTCCCTCCCTCTGTGATGTAGAGCTCTGTGTAGATCTGATTCAGAAGTGTTGGGTTTCCTGCTTTAGCAATCCCCTCAAACAAACACTGAGACTTCTCCTTCAGATTAGATTTGAGTTTACGTTGGCACACCGCAGCAAGAGTTTCTGAATGAACAAATTACATCAATCAGTGGATGTTGCTGTAAATATGAGAAGTGTAAACATTTCTCAGTGAATGCATACTTTTCCCAACCCCATGGCATCTATTCTGCTCATCACTGGTGGACAAACAGGTCCCGACTGTGTGTGCAGCCGAATGTGAAAGTCAACTGTGGTGGTATTTTTTTTTTAAATAAACAATACTGTGTTCATCATTATACACCCACATGAACAAATCAACAATTTTAGCTGATGATTCATGAGGTTTGTGCTCATTTACCTTCCAATCTGGAATTGAATAGATCTTTTTTGAGAAATGTCTATATTTACAGCGGAGTTGTAGATGTAAACATCTCCCATTTTCCCACCATTTCCCCTCTCCATCATGTTAAACCTGTTAAAAGCCTCTTACTGCTCTGCAGAGAGTCAGCCAGCTCCTCCTGCTTCATTCTCCTCAGGAAGTGCAGTGTGATCTGCAGAAAAGCCTCTCTGCTGCTCCTCCTCTGCTCTTCCTCCTCACCGTCCACATCCCCCTCATCCTCCCTCTGCCTCTCTAAGCATTCTGGGTAATCTGGACTCAGAACTCTATGGAATCTCTTCAGCTCGTTCTTCACAAAAGTGACGATGTTCTTCTCAAGCAGCTGGAACAGAATAATATTTGAATTAAACTTTCTTACTAAATTTGCCCACTGGTCTAAAGAGTGCAGCTTGAAGACTGTTATGACCAGAGTGGTTGTTTTGTATTTCATTTGTAGCTGAAGTAAAATGTAAAGTAAAATGTGTTGTTGTACATTTACACACCATAAATATGGAGTTCAAGTCTATTTGAAGCTCCTGGACAGACTGACCACTGGGAACCTCTGACCTCTCCTGGTGGACTCTGGAGAAAACATGATGAGTTAGGTCATATAATGTCACACACACACACACACACACACACACACACACACACACACACAGGCGGTTAAAGGTGACTATGTTCTGTCATGATGGATCCTAGTAGAAACACAATGTGAACTCCACTGTAAATGCTGCTCTGATTATTTTATGTGATGTTTTGAGAGAAGAAACTAAACAACAGACTTACTCAGATACTCAACAGAGTATCATGACTTCTTTCCTCTTTTCAGTAGAATCGAACTCATCTGTTTTCAATTCTTACCTTTGCTCAGTAGAGTGCTGTCCATCTTTGAACTCAATAGGACGACCCATAGACCAGTCACTCTTCATGGACACACAGCTGGGTACAGGGAAGTCTGGTCTCTCCTGCTGGATCCTGCTAAGGATTGATAAAACAGGGGTGGTGGCAGTAAAAATGTTAGAGAAGCCAGGTTTTGACCAGCAGGTTGCCAGTTTGAATCCCAGTACCAACTTTGAAAGTCAGAGTGAATATGTAACTCTTTCCCCACCCTGTGCAACTACCACCAATTAGACCTTGAGCAAGGATCTCAACCCCCAGACTGTTCTGGTAGAGCTGCTCAGTGACCAACAGCAGAAGACTGTGGTTGTACTGAGCAGCTCTGGTATGAATATCTGTAACTGTATGGATGTGAAGCAGAGCAATGCTGCAAAAGAGCATGTATGTAAAGTAAAACCCTTCTGGATAAATACAGTAATTGTTAAAAATAAGAATGTAATGTCACATGTTTTAATGCAAATAACAACTTACTTTTTGTCTGATAAATGCTGTTCTTTAAAATTAATAAACAAATCCTTGGACTCTGATGCTCTGATGCTGCTCTGATTATTGGATGTGATGCTTTGAGAGAAGAAACTAAATCAACAAAGTATCATGACTTCTTTCCTCTGTTCAGTAGAATCGAATAATAACAACAAACTCATCTGTTTTCAATTCTTACCTTTGCTCAGTAGAGTGCTGTCCATCTTTGAACTCAATAGGACGACCCATTGACCAGTCACTCTTCATGGACACACAGCTGGGTACAGGGGAGTCTGGTCTCTCCTGCTGGACTGGGCTTCAACATAAACAGAGGCAAACTTTTACTCTGAATAATGATGGGTTAATGATTTCACTGCTGAGTTCTGAGATGGAGAACAGGACAGTTAGAGATCCTCATCTTACCTCTTAGCTTTGGTCTGGCTGTCATGTTCCCCAGACAGAGTGGTTTTAGAGGGAGGGAGCCCCTCCTCTCTCTCCTCAGACAGACTCATAGTAGAGCGAACACCTTTACACAAACACACTAGGTTGATTCATTACAACAAGGTTTCCATTACAGGATATATTATTTCAAGTGCTTGTGTCACACATACATTAAGTGTACAAAATATTAAAAAATAACTGCTCTTTCCATCACATAGACTGACCAGGTACAGGACTTGTAAGCTTCTAGGACAATTGAGATGGATGTTACAAAAGAGGTTTGAGTGAAACAAAGTTTATCTCAGTATTGGTAAGATGGGTGTGTTTTGCACATTTGAAGTATTAACAGTGGATAAAATGCACCTTAGTCAAGCTGATCCAAGCTGTCAGACCAGTTCTGAGACTTCCTGCATTTTTTACAAGATGAGAACTGGTGCACACTCTACCTGGCAACCACTAAAAGTAATACATGTAAATCATTCTGATATCATTGTCTTCAAAGGCAGACAGAAACGTTGTAATTTCTTCTAATGAATACTTATATCTGCAAGCATCAAATAGACATTTTGAAAAACCCTATCACCATCATCTCAGGCAAGTCTGCTATACTGTTATACAACACAGTGTGATATGAGATTGGATCCTGCATCGCTACTCTGTGCGCTTTCTCAACAACACACGCTCCTGAAGCCAACTGCTCACTACAACCAAGCCATCTGAGCACCTGTCATTTCCTGTACTGTGGTTTCCTACGCAGGCATCATGTATCTGTTGGTTTATTTATTAATTGATATGTGCCTCCTTGGACTTTCTGGACTAAATCGGGTGAACATTCATTGTCTCACTCTCTAAGTCTTACAAACTCGGCGACCAGAGACTCATGTAATCATCATCAAGAAATTCACCCTACCCAACAGCAAAAGCTTTATAACTCCCAAATGCAAGTGAGCATTCTGCTGTAGGCCTACCTACAATCTCTGAAAGCTCTGAATGACGTTCTCACTGTGCGAAAGGACTCCTCGCACTTTATTGCCAGAGACGCTGATTATGACACCAACGCACGTACTGGGAAGCTAAAGTGTGTTATTTTGCTGCTGCTGTTGTTATCTGGGAATGTGCAACCAAACCCTGGCCCTATGCAAAATATACCCACTCCGGCAGACTTCAAAAGTAGATCAGGTCTTGGCCTTGTGCATTTTAATGTTAGAAGTCTTCTCCCTAAAATAGACATGATATCACAACGGATATGGATATTATGGTTTTATAAGAAACATGGTTAAAAAAATCGATACCTAACAATCTGATTGCAATTGATGGTTACAATGTTTATAGATCCGATCGAGCTGGTAAAAGTGGTGGAGCTGCGATTTATGTTAAATCCAAACTTTGTAGCTCCATGTCACAGTCTATAACCAAAGCCAGACAGTTTGAACTGCTCGCTATTAAAGTGAATATATCAAGGATACTCACTTTACTGTTGTTGGCTGTTACAGACTGCCGTCGGCCACAAAAGAAGCCATCTCCTCTCTTTCTGATGCCTTACACAGCTTCAGTGACTCCGAATTTATTCTCATGGGCGATCTAAATTGGGATTGGCTTTCCTCTGCCTCCGATTGCATTAAGGAATTGTGTGATTCCTTAAATCTCACGCAATTTATTAATGCTCCTACTAGGCCCAACCCAAAAGATCTAAGCAAATCTAGATCTCATTCTAACAAACGCGCCCCACAAGTATATCTCGACTGCAGTATTCTGTAATGATGTCAGCGATCATTGTGCTATTGCCTGTGTAAGAGTCTCAAAATTACGCAAGTTCAAACCTAGTTATGTTTTTAAAAGGTATTTTAAACGATTTGAAGAACAAGCATTTTTGCATGATCTGTACAATAGTGACATTGGCAGAGTCAGCTTAATCCATGATGTTGAGTGTGCATGGGAATATTTTCATAACTCTGTCATGTTTGTGGCAGGTGGCACCGAGTAAAAAAGGGGAGGTGCACCAATTAGAGAGGCTTGCTGATATAGGGCTACCTGCAGGAGGAACGCATTTAGGCATGTAGT
Organism: Centroberyx gerrardi; assembly: GCF_048128805.1. NCBI lineage: Eukaryota > Metazoa > Chordata > Actinopteri > Beryciformes > Berycidae > Centroberyx > Centroberyx gerrardi. The sequence goes on along the minus strand of NC_136001.1, from coordinate 6,139,830 downwards.
TTTTAACATTTAATCGGTATGTATTTTAATATTGATGTAATAAAGTGTTTTTAAGATTGTTAATATTTGTTTCCCTGCAGAGCATCAGTGGTCCATTAGCTGCTCTTGCCGTGGGACTATTTTCGTTGTTTGCCAGTTTGTTTTTTGGGATTGCTTTTTCTGTCTAGTCCGCCCTGGCAAGTGTGCTGGTAGCGGGCAAAAAGATCTGGGTATTGCCCTTGGGGCGGACTAGTTTTCTTTTCTTTTTTCTTTTCGTTTGTTTGTTCTGTTTTATAATCCACCTGTTTGCTTCCCCCATCAATACCTTTACTCAGGTCGAATCCCAGTCAGACAGTCAGGGCAGGCTTAAGGTGTGACGGAGTTATTATTTGTTTGCAGTGACATTAATCACGTGTGTTAAACTTTGGAATGTGTTAACCAACCTAGCGTGCAAGACTTATTAATTATAGTGTGCACTGGTGTGATTTAGTGGAACTCAGCCCCTGTCCTGTCAGTGATAGCTGGGAAGTAAACTGTAAGGAGGTTAAGGTGGGCGGATGTAAATTGTCAAGCTTAACTTTTGTAATAAACATGTTACTCTTTACCTCCTTGATTGTCATTCCTTATGCTAGTGATTTGTAGCGGGTGTAACATGTTGATTTGCAATAAGCATGCCCCTATAAAGAAATTCAGGATTTCTGGGAGGGACAACCCTTGGTTCACGGAGGAACTATCTAACCTGATCAGGGAAAGGAACGCCTCCTGGGCCAAGGCTAGATCCACTAACTCCCCTGCTGACTGGACTGCCTTTAGAGCTCTGTGAAATAAATGCGCAATCCAGACTGCGATATCCGAGTCAGAATATTACTTAAAATCTATTTCGGAAAATATCAACAATCCCACTAAATTCTGGAAACAGATAAAATCATTGTCATGTTCCAATTCCACTTCAGGCCTCCCTGAACGCATTTTAGTTGACTCAACTGAAATTAAGAGCAAAGATGATATTGTTGGGCACTTTAATGAGCATTTTATATCAGCTGGGTCTGTTTTTAATATATATGCAGCAGGGTCTCGGAGCTCTAATTCCAGTTTTGTGACACCTCTATCCTGTACCGACTCACCTAGGGACCCCTTTGTTTTTAGACCTATTTCTAGTGTGGAGATCTGTAAAGCTTTGAAGGCTATTGATCCAAAAAAGTCGTCTGGACCCGACAACCTGGATCCTTATCTTTTAAAGCTTGCAGCTGATTTTATTGCTGAGCCTATTGCTCATATTTTTAATCAGAGCCTCCAGACTAATTCCATCCCCAAAATCTGGAAAGCAGCCTATGTTCTCCCCATATTGAAGGGTGGGGACCCTTCGGACTTAAACAACTACCGCCCTATATCCAAACTTCCTACCCTTGCCAAAATTTTAGAATCTCAAGTAAACTTTCAATTGAAACAATTCTTGGCTGACAACAATGTTTTAAGTGAAAATCAGTCTGGTTTTAGATCAGGTCACAGTACCATAACAGCAGCTATGTTGGTAACAAATGATATTATCAATGGCATTTGATTCTGTCGACCATGAGCTGCTGTTAGGCAGACTCAGTGATGTCGGTATGGGTGACAAGGCTATAGAGTGGTTCAGGAACTACTTTGCAGATAGAACCCAGTATATACAGATGGTCACAAGTCAAGCTTCATGGAGATCTCTAAGGGAGTCCCCCAAGGTTCAGTTTTAGCCCCTGTCTTATTTTCTAGACATATTTTTATAAATAACATTGGGAAGGACATGCTTACAGCGAAGGTGCATCTTTATGCAGATGATACAATAGTTTACTCAGTTGCCTCTTCTCTGAGTCAGGCTGTTGATGAGCTCCAGACTGCCTTTCAACAGCTGCAGGCCTCATTGTATGGTCTAAAGTTGGTTCTTAATGCTAACAAAACCAAATTCATGATCTTTTCCAGAGCTTGCTCCCAGATCTCAGATAATGTTGGCATTCATACCTTAGGAGGGGACTCAATTGAAAGAGTATCATCCTTCAAGTACTTGGGTATTTGGGTGGATGACATTCTCTCTTTTAGAGTGCATATTGAGAACCTAGTGAAGAAACTGAAGGTTAGGCTGGGTTTTTATTATTGAAATAGGGCCTGCCTTAATTTAGCAGTTAGGAACAACACTTGTACAGGCTACGTTCTTAAGTGTAATAGACTATGGGGACATTATTTACATGCATGCTGCCTCCTCTACACTTTGCTGCCTAGACTCTGTGTATCACAGTTCTCTACGTTTTATATCCAACTCATTGTCCCGTACACATCACTGTGTACTTTATGATCTGGTCTCCTGGTCTTCATTAAGCCTAAGGAGACAGCAGCATTGGTATATTTTTATTTACAAGGCCATACTGGGTAAACTCCCTTCATATCTGTGTAATCTCCTATCACTCACCAATAGCCATTATGATTTTCGCTCCACTAGATGGCTGCTCTACCAGGTACCCAGGATTTGCTCAGTACTTGGTAGAGCAGCTTTCTCCTATTTTGCGCCCTGGTCATGGAATAACCTTCAGAACACACTACAGCTTAATGATTTTGTCTCCCTGGGAGAGTTCAAAGCTCTGATAAAAAACTGTGCAACTGAAGAGTGCAATTGCTATTCCTAAACTGGATGTTGTTTGTATTATGTATCTGTTGTCCCTTGTCTGTTTTTAACGTGCTCCATTTTTTTATTTTGTAACCTTGTAATGGTGTGCTATCTTGGCCAGGTCTCCCTCGAAAAAGAGATTTTAATCTCAAGGGACTTCCTGGTTAAATAAAGGTTACATAAATAAATAAAAAATAAAATGAGCCAGCCTATTCATCAAACATTTATAATGTTCCCTGGTAGGATCCTTACCTGGTGAACTCATAACCAGATCATTCAAAGACACTTTCCACCTTCATCTGTAGAGGAAACATTGAGAGAGAAGACGCTGCTTATTCTCCTTCGTCAGTCTGTCTGTTGATCTGAGGCTGCTGTCACATCCTCATAACTTCAGTATCAAAGTCTAGAAACATCAGTATGACATCAAACCAGTCGAACCTGTTGCCAGACCTGTGGCAAATCACAGATCAGGTGAGGTAGTTCTGCTATGTGTCCACTAGATGGAGCACATTAACCTTGTCATCTACAGTGAATTAAAGAGCAGCCTCAGCACAAAACGATGTGATGCATGGAGGCGGAGAAATTTGATCACATGAAAATCTCACTGTAGGCACCAGGGTGGCTCAGTGGTTAGCACTGTAGCCTCACAGCAGGTCTTCAGTTCAAATCTCCACCACGGTCCTTTCTGTGTAGAGTCTGCATGTTCTGTGGTAGAGCCCACATAAACAGGGCCTGAGTAGGTGAAGGTAGAAGTGTGTACAGGTTGGTGTTACTAAAAACAACGCTTTGTTAACCCAGTGACTGACTCACATACTCACCCTGAAAGCTAGAGTAGGTGAATGTTGCTGCCTCTCTTATGGTCCTGTAGATTTATGACAGGATAGCCTGAATGGTACTATGGAACTTATTTAGCATTCTGTATATTCTGTAGTAGCCTAGATAACAGCATGTGCACTATAGCCTATTTGATCACCGTACATTACTTATGCCAGTGCAGATTGTAATTATAGAAAAAAAATCAGAGAATATCAGAAAAACAACATATCACAAATATCTGGAAACATAAGAGGTATGGATAAACTAATGAAGACACAATCTGTTGTTCAAGGAAGTAGTATTTTGGCGAACTTCATATCCAATAAACACAGGTAAAACCACTCCTGTTACACTGATAGGCTACTAGGCTACTGCTACTACTATTACTACAACTAGCCTACTGCTACTACTGTCACCAAAGGAATATATATGCACTAAGGATCTATTATGTCATTCTGCTGAATGCATTTCCATACAGGATTCGCATGACGTCACTAGTGGGCAGTCCCCATCAAGCCGGCTGAACTGGAAGTTCAGTGATTGTGCATTCAAAATTAAAGTGTCAAATTTTTCAAGAATCATGAAGTGTTTGTGTGCAGAAGAACAACAATCCTGTCAAAACACTCAGTGGAATCATAACATTAATTATGGAGTGAAACTATAGCTGTAAATAAGGCTCTAAACAGATTATACTGTGGGGTGTCCTGGTGGCTGAGTGGTCTAGGGGGCGTACCATGTGAGGTGTGACGTCCTGTGTTCGAATCCGGCCCACGACTTTTGTCGCATGTCATTCCCCTCTCTCTCCCGATCTTTCCTCTCTGTCTCTACTTTGAACTATCAAATAAAGGCATTTCCTGACGAGAGAGTGGAAATTTAAAGCTGATATAGGTCAGTTTGAGCCAGAAAATTTACTTTGAAAGCAACTAGCAGAGCAATTCTGTGATGGGATTCTGACATATTATCATACTCATATCATATCATGTTCACTCAACACAGGGATTATTCTGCTGAATTCAAATGAAATATCAATTTATTAAACCTACCTGCTGCAGCTTTCACCTAAAAGTTGAATATTTGATGACTTCAAGCTGCACCAGTCCAGATTTTTATGTAAAACTCCAGCGAACTTCTCAGTGTAAACAGGAAGTGATGCTGCAGCAGAGCAGAGCGTCCCATCCCTACTAACTGAGCCGCTGTAGATTCTCCCTGTTTGTCCAAATTAAATTCTGCTGTCAGTTTGCTCACTGGTGGGAAATCTGACCGATCCAAATTGAAGAGGGAAATCCAAAAGTGTCTCCTTCCTCCAACCCACCTCACACCCTAAGAAGAAGACGTTTAGTTTACTGACCTCATCACGCAGGATTTCTGGGTAATGAAGTCCTCCAAATTCAAACTCTTACCTCTTCCTGCCATTTTGGGCCACTAACATGTGAAGTTGGAAGGATGCAGACTATCTATAGAGCGGTATAGAGTAGGAGCTCCAGTACCTGATGATAATTGGGTTGTATCCAATTCAGTGGTCTGTCCACAGACCACTGGTTGCTAATATGACCCACTGGTTACTACCACTAGGGGGCGCTGAAGCTAGTGGTCGGTTGTGGTCCGGACAACCTCTGGACCAGTTAGTGAGTGGTCCGTGGAGTCTAGTCCTGGTCCTACTATCAAAAATAACGTTACATTCATTGCGCAACCCCAACGTCTAGTCTGTGGTAGTAACAAAGTGGTCTGTCATTAACCACACTGTGTCACCGAACAGGATAAACTTTGCTATATTGACATTGTCTTCAAAATACCACAAAATATGAAAGTGACTCATCTGCACTCACACTCCACGGACCACTGAACAACTGGTCCGGACCACAAGGACCACACCACGGACCACTGGTTAAGCTCATATTTTGAAACAGTTAAATAAAAGCAGTTAGATAGATAGATAGATAGATAGATAGATAGATCTATTATGTACTGCCGCCCATTTGTCCCCGGTTGTGGTTCTCCACTTGAGTGACTGGGCGACATACAACAATGGGCATCTCTGAGCTTTTCAGTATCAGACAAGATCTCCAACAAATTGAAGGCTTGATCAATGATCTCTTTCAGCGACAAATCCAGTTGGAGTCCCGGTTAGCCAAGCTGGATCCAGTAAATGGAGCCGCCTCAGACTCTGCAAGCCGCGACCCAACTACCTGGGCCTCAGTGGTCAAAAGGAGTAAAAAGCTCCCGCTATATGACCCTGGTCACGGTGCTGACTCCCCAGACGCTCAACATGAAGTCCTGCTACTAGGTGATTCAATGGTCAGATTTGTTGAACTTCCTCAAACCATTACTTATTGTTTCTCCGGTTTTAAGGTTGCTGATATGATTGAACAAGCCCCTGCTATTATTGATTTACATCCCTCTGTCCACACTGTGATTGTGCACCTGGGCACTAATGACGTCATGAGGAGACAATCGGCTAAACTCCACTACTACGAGTTCGAGTCATTAGTGACCACTATTGAGAGCCTTGGAAAGACCTGTATTCTGTCTGGTCCAATTCCTACCTTGAGGAAGAGCTCTGAGCGTTTTAGCTGCCTTTTCAGTCTGCATTCCTGGCTACAGACTTTCTGTACTGCTGCTGGTTATGATTTTATTGACCACTTTGATTCATTTTGGAAGGAAGAACATTTACTTAGATGGGACAGCATTCATCTATCCAGACATGGGGTGAAGCAATTTGTGTCAAATGTGAGGAAATCTTTACCTAATTTATCTGACTGACATATTTCCCTGCAGGCCCCTATCCCAGATAGTCCCTCTGTTATTCCTGTGCTGATCAACAACCAATCCAGACTGCCCAGGGCTAAGTTAAATTTTAGGAATAAAAATCACTCAAATGGGGCGCCCTGGTGGCTCACTGAGTAGAGTGTGTACCATTTAAGGCTCAGTCCTTTCTGCAGCGTCCCGGGTTCGAATTCACAGTCATTTGCTACATGTCCTCCCCTCTCTCTCTCATACCTTCCTATCTCTCTGTCAATAAAGCATAAATCTTAAAAAAAAAAAAATCACTCAAATGTCAATAGCAACCTCATTTCAATTAAGTGTAAACCAATTCTGGATGCTGTTCAGCCCACCATCTTCACTACTAAGTTTGGTCTTCTTAATGTCAGATCCCTTTCTAACAAATCATTTTTATGTAATGATTTTATTGTCAGTAATGATCTTGATTTCTTTCTGATCACAGAATCCTGGCTGACCCAGGATAATATAGTTCCCCTAGTTGAAACTTGTCCCCCTAGCTACTCCTACCTGAACCAGCCCATATTAACTGGCCGAGGGGGTGGCCTAGTTGTTTTTTATAAGAATAGTCTTAAATGTTGGAACATTACCTTTGGGTCTTTCTCTACCTTTGAAGCCCTCTGTTTTATTATTTCAGGTAATCCATGGTCCCTCTGCATTCTGATTTATAGACCACCCAAATTCTCAGAACTATTATCAATTGTTATCCCTAAATTTGACAATATTCTGATTCTTGGCGATTTTAATGTGCATGTATGCTGCTCTGAGAATTCTTTAGCCAATGAGTTTTTAAATTTGGTAGAATCTTTTAATCTGCTTCTTGCTCCTACTGGTCCTACCCATATCAAAGGCCACACCTTAGATCTTGTTTTATATACTGGAATTATTTTAAACAACACACTCTGCATTGATATTGGGGTTACTGATCATAATTGTATTTTATTTAACACTACCATGCCCATTATCTCAAACCGACTTGAAGGTCAGACATGCTCTCACATTTTTAATTCCACTTCTGCCGCCATGTTCTGCCAAGAATTTGCCTCCTGTGATTTCCAGATTTGCTCTTCAATGGACACCAATGATATTTTAAATGGTTTTAACAATACCTGTTCAGCCATTCTAGACAGAGTAGCACCTTTTAAAACAAGAAAGCCCAAAAATACTTTTCCGCCCTGGATAAATGAGGAAATTCGTTCATTGAAGAGAATCTGTCGTAAAGCAGAACGGAAATGGAAGGCCACACAACTAACTGTTCACCTTGACAGTCTAAAAATCGTAATGAAAACATTCAATTCAGCAATTAAAAATGCTCGAGAAAATGCTATTTTGCTGAGATCATTGAGAAAAACCAGCATAACACCAGGGCGCTCTTTGATATTATTAGCCGCACTACAGATGCCCCCCCTAATGTGATTGAGCCCTCCACAGAGATTTGTGAGGAGTTTCTATCTTTCTTTTCCAACAAAGTCATCACAATAAGAAATCAAATTACCCCACTGTCTCTTGTAACACCCAAACCTCCTAGTCATTTGTCCTGCTCTCTAAATTTATTTCACCCTGTCTCAATTGATCATTCTGTTCTCTTGATATCCTTCCCACCCGCTTCCTTAAAGAAGTCCTGCAGCTAGTTTGTCCTTTTATTTCAATCATAATCAATTCCTCTCTCACATCTGGCACTGTCCCCGATCATTTTAAGTCTGCAATAGTCCAACCGCTTCTCAAAAAACTCTCACTGGACCCCACTATCCTGAACAACTTTCGTCCCATCTCCAAACTTCCATTCCTGGCCAAGGTTCTAGAAAAAATAGTTGCAGAACAGGTAATTTCATTTATGACCGGAAATGGTCTCTTTGAAAAATTTCAGTCAGGCTTTAGAGTGGGCCATAGCACAGAGACTGCACTCCTCCAAGTGCTCAATGATCTTCTTTTAGCAGCTGACTCTGGCCACTCATCTATTTTAATCCTTTTAGATCTCACCGCTGCCTTTGATACCGTAGATCATTCAATTTTAATTGAGCGTCTTAAAAAATGGGTTGGCATCTCTGGCTCTGTGTTACACTGGTTTTATTTGTATCTCCGAAATAGGACTTTTAGTGTTGCTATTGGTGATTGCAGATCTTCCACAGAATCTTTGTTTTGTGGAGTACCTCAGGGGTCAGTCCTTGGCCCCCTGCTTTTCTCCATTTACATGTTACCACTAGGACACATCAGACACAATATTAGTTTCCATTTTTACGCAGATGACACACAGCTTTATTTCTCTTTCGACCCCACCAGTAACAACCAATTAATCACTCTCAGGGCATGCCTAAATGAAGTTCAGATCTGGCTGTCGAATAATTTCCTTCAACTGAATACAGACAAATCCGAAGTCATTATCATAGGCCCAGACACCACACATAATCACATTCACCACAACTTGGTTCATTCACCAGTATCACCACTAGCTGCAGAAATCTTGGTGTCACTTTTGATAATAATCTTAATTTCAATCAGCATGTTAAAATAATTGTTCAGTCTTGTTTTACCCAGTTACGCAGAATCTCTAAGATCCGGTCCTTTCTGTCTCCCAAGAACCTGGAAATTGTCATTCATGCATTCATCACATCCCGTCTAGACTACTGTAACTCACTCTACTCATGCTTAAGCAAACACAACCTTTCCAGACTTCAGTTAATTCAAAATGCCGCTGCCAGACTCCTCACTAATTCTAACAAAAGAGTACATATAACCCCAATTTTAGCTTCATTACACTGGCTACCTGTGCGTTTTAGAATCAATTTTAAGATTTTAATTATCACTTTTAAGGCCCGGATGGGACTGGCCCCTGAGTATATCAATGAATGTTTAATCCCATATGAGCCTAAGTGTAGCCTGAGATCCTCCGGTGGGTCCCTTTTAGAGATTCCAAGATCTAGATTGAAAACCAGGGGCGACCGGGCCTTTGCTCTCAGGGCCCTGTCGCTCTGGAATGATTTGCCAGAGGAGATCAGGCAAGCCACATCTTTGTCCTCTTTTAAATCTCTTTTAAAAACGCACTTTTTTAGATGCGCTTTTACTTAATTGCTGTGTATGTCTAATAATCAATTCTATTGTTTTATTATTTTAATATCTTATCGTATACTTTATTTTAGTTTATTCTTACTTTTATGTTCTTTTTATAATGCTTTTATTTTATTGTCATTTTGTTGGATTCTGTTTTTATTTTTGCTGTTGTGAAGCACTTTGTAATTATGTTTTGAAAGGTGCTATACAGATAAAATCTATTATTATTATTATTATTATCTAGGTATAATCACACAAACTGCAAAATACAGTGCAACAATAAGAATATAGGCATAATCGATAATAGAGTATATTTAATAGACAAAGGATTATGATTTCTGACATTTATTTGGCTAACAAAAGTGTTGCCAACACAGCCAAAGAAGGAGAGAGAAGGGAGAAGGTGGATTAGGACTGCATTAGGACCACTCCACGGACCACTGGACCACAACCGATCAGCACTCCCCTAGTGGTAGTAACCAGTGGTCCAGTAGCGACCAGGTCCGTGGACAGACCACTGAATTGGCTACAACCCCTGCTGAAACTAAAGCAGTGCGCGGCCTCGGCTCACGGCGCATGTCATCGTCCGCTCTTCCCACAATTCCAACAGCGCCGTCCTGCGCTGTCATTGGTTCATGAGACGCAGGGGCGGAGCAGAGCAACAGGCACTTGCATCCAGCCAGGTAAAACTAATCACCATAGCAACGATCCATATGCCATTCAAAACATCCATGCATGTTTTAAATTTGGCCAATAATTGGCCATCAGAAATGAGATGGAGAATGTGTGAGATGTGTCTTGTCTCTGCTGTCTGTCTGTCTCACAGGATGCAGCCTACACCTTCTCAGACCAGGCAGCCAGCTGCTACGAAAGGTAAGATTCAAAGGAAGCTAATTGAAAGGGCTGAACGGCTTATATACCATTACATTATCAGTGGTATTAATAGTATAGTGTAATATTATTTAAGCAATAACACACCAGAGGTGTTACACTGGATATCAGCACGGCTGTTCTATAAACAAAACTATTTATCAAGTAGCCAATGGTAATTTGAGACAACAGATTTTTGTCAATTCAATTCAATGTGCTTTATTGGCATGACAGTTTAAAAAAAACATATAATAAAGCAAATATTGCCAAAGCATGTAACAAGAAATTAATCATCAATCAACCAATATTTCAGAAAATAAATCCCATCCCCTCACATTTATCATTGTGTGTGTGTGTGTGTGTGTGAGAGAGAGAGAGAGAGAGAGAGAGTGTACTTGCTGTGTATTCAGACGCTCCACTGTCCTCTATCAGTGGTTCTGTGTTTATGTAACTCGTGTTTGTGAGGAAAATTAAATCAGCAAAATATAATACTAGCCATTAAAAATAGAGCATTTAGATTTTTGTCTTTATATTTATATTAGAACAGCTGTAAAGTGGAGTGTTACATACAGCAAAATGTCCCACTGCTGTTATACTGCATATCAGTACTCATGGAATGCCTCCTGTCCAATCAAATTACTCGAGCGGAACTAACTGTTGTATAATACTATATAATATTAGCCTTGTTGACATTGCCACCAACTGACATCCAGTGAGGTCACAGAGAAAATAATCACTCTGACTGAGCTTGAAATGTAGGCATCTCTCTCTCTCTCACTCTTTCACTTTCTCTCAGCTGAAGAAGAAGAGATGAGTCTGGGACAAAGACTCCAGGTCTGGCGGTGGAGGTTTTTCACAGCCCTGGACATGCTGGTTGGACACACATGCTTTAATCGGCTGGTCGTCTTCACGCTGGTGATCAACACCATCTCTATAGTGGCCCGGGCAGCTGACGCTGTTGAGCTCAGAGCAGGTAGGAAAATATGGTACACCAGCTCATTATTGGGCAGATAATGACCAATTTTTTTTATTTTTGTGTGAACTATTACTTTAAAAGAATATAGCTTCAAGCCTTAATTAAGTAAAAGTCCTTGTGAGATCAAATGTGCAAATAACATCTTTTCTCAAATTCAAGGATGGCACCTTGATGTACTGGAGTGTCTGTTCCTGGCGATCTACATCAATGAGTGTGGACTGAAACTCCTGGCCTGGGGGCGGCTCTATTTTAAAAATCCATGGAACAATATTGGTAAGACTTCAATATAAATCTAGCAATATTCCCATGTTTTGTATTTCATAATGCAAGACAACCCGTCCCAAAACAAACTGTACTTTCTCTGTTTTCTTCCTGACACTTTCCCTCTCTGTAACTATCCGGCTCACCCAGATTTCATCCTTCTGGTCGTGGCTCTCCTGGACTTGTCCCTGAAACGCATGGGCTCTCTTGGGGGATCCGATGAAGGCCCGCCCTCGGAAATCGCACAAGTCCTGAAGAACGTGAGAGTGTTCCGGGCCCTGCGAGTGTGCCGGGGTCTGCGCCTCGTGCGGTAGGTCGGGCGCCTAAATGTCTTCACTTTACTTCTTCTCTCATGAATCGTTTGACCATCATGATAAATGCCATGGAGTCTTTTTGGTCCTAATATCTTTGCTGTTTGTTGAATTCCCAACAGCCATGTCAGCAGCCTCGAGGCTGTGATGAGAGCCGCTGTCCAGTCTGTCCGGGCCGTGTCGGGCGTCGCCGTCTACATGATCGTGGTCCACTACATGCTTGCCGTCACTTTCACCGGGTTGTTCAGGGAGTCGGATCCACAGCACTTTGGCTCCTTGTTCAGGAGCATGTTCACTCTGTTCCAGGTGCTCACTCTGGATGACTGGACCAGCCTCTATTACACCAGCAAGAACAATGGTGAGTGAAGCTTCATGTATTACTGAGCAGCTTCATTCCAACATGCTTTACATCCATTTTGAAATTCCTTAGAGAAGATTTGAGAAGCACAGATGATGCTACCCTCAAACATGTAAATATTTTGTGGGAACATGTCTAAACATGGCTTACTGTAATGGCAACTCATGATGTGCTTTGCTTTCCCTCCAGCAGTCATGTTGTAAGAAGTCATTTGGCAAGTGTTAGGTCTAGATATGATTTCTTATCATTTTCATATTCTGTACAATCATCACAAATAATGAACAATGACTCATTTTAATCAACCCATTTTCAGAATTGCCTTATGTTTAATACGTGTGCAACTGTCAGAGTCAGGATCATACAGTACAAACAACAAACACTGAACAGTTACATGGCACATGCTTTTAAAATGCGCAGCAAGAAACTACAGCACTAATTGCAAATAGTCCAAATGAGTATTTGTTAGAGGACCTCTCCCTTCATCTTCATTATTAAAAGGAACCTAGGTATTCATGATGGCATAATATGACAAAACCAATTTTAATGTGTGACAGGGATTATTGCAGCTCAAAGCTATGAACATTGCAAAATAATCAAAGAAATCACATTTACATCCAAATGATCGTCTTTGAAAACTAAATTGAGCCACTGCATCTGAATTCCTCATGCCATGCACAGCATCATTATTTGTTTGAACAGCAGATGGCGACGAAGTGTGATTGCACTCCTGGGATTTGACTTTGCATCTGTTGAACAGAAGTATTAGGGGCGGGGCTTTGGATCGGGGTGGGTCTGCTGCTATTGGTCAGATCAAAGATTGAGTGACAGGCTTCTCAATCTCTGCCAGTCAGTTCCCTCTGTGTGTTGTCCGTCACATTTTGCAACATTCATAGTTTTGGGCTGCAGTAATTGGTGTTTGGCTTGTGATACCAAATCTCTTTGCGTTGTAATAAGTTAACAATACTCTTGTCATGGTATTTGTCCTGACTTGTGACTTACAGTCATCTATTTAATCATTTCAGGTGCACCTCACATTATCATCTTCCTGGTCCTGTACATCATGATACAGTGCTTCGTATTCCTCAAGTAAGTTGGCAGGTTTACATGCACATTAATATTCTGAATATGAGCTTATTCCAGGGATCTGCTGTTTACCTGGAATGATCAGTAACTACTGTTTTCATATAGCTGTATACATGGAAACAGGTCACTGTGTTAAATAGTGGTGCATCATTTGATGCTCGTGACTCTGTGGAAACACTAAACCCAACAATAAACAACAACAACAAGCATATTCAGGCTTTTCTGATTCAGGATGTGGGCTTATCCCGGTTATTGTAAACAGGATATGGTGTATGGAACATTTAATATCCTGAATATAAATGTAAATAATGTATTTTACAATTTTCTCATGACAGTCTGTCCATTGCTCTGGTGGTGGATGAATATCAGCACATAACTGCGTCCCAAATACAAAAGGTATATGCTCTACAACAAATAATATGACAATATAAAATGTAAGGGATTGTAATTTGGAGTTATTAACAGTAGACATAAAACATGCTTTAAATTTCATCACATGAATAATGTCAAAATGTCACTTACAGAATTCACAGAAGGACGACAACAAAGAGCAGGAAACAGGTTGGTTCAGAATTCTGCTTCAAGTATGAGCTTCCAAGAGGGGAAATGCTGTTGATCTGATGGATCAGTGAGAGGAGAATGTTTGTCACATGTCATGTATCACATCTTCAGAGCCTCAGAACAAGGAGCCACAGTCAGAGCAGCAGGTGCTTGAGGAGACACTCAGACAGACCTATGGCGACACTGAAGAAGGGAAAAGGTGAGGCGTTCTCCTGGACACACTGAAAATTACACACTGATTCTTCATGATTAGATCCAAATGGATCGATTGGGTATTTGGGTTTGCTTTGTGACTCGCAGGAAGACGCAGCTAGTCAGCAGGTACCTGACATTACTGGCAGAGATAGAGGAGACCACCGAAGAATACCGCTCCCAGGCCGCTCTTCTGGATCTGCTCGTAGACTCCTTTGTTGAGGTACTGAGCTGTTTGATTCATCTGCTGTTTGATTCATCTGCTGTTTGATTCATCTGCTGCTTGATTCATCTGCTGGAACCATGACTGCTGCAAGATGCTGAAACACTGCTGTTCTCTTTCAGGCACCAGAAGAGGAAGACAATTAAACAATCAGTTCAATTCATTATATCCATTTTATGATATCAATTATCATATTAATCAATCTTATCATATCAATCATTATATCAGTAATTCATTATTTCATTATTTCAAGTAATCAATAAAGTCATTTCTGCAACAGCAGTGGAGCCTCACATTTTTATCCATTTTCAGCTCATGGTAAAGCACAATGATTGGTCTTTTCTAATCACTGGATTGGTCTTCTTCAAATGTGAGACTGTCTTGTAATGCTTAATACCCCTGAGAATGTTTCACCCATTGAAAACGGAACATGTAGAATGAAACGTATTTTGAAAGAAATGTTTACTTTACCCTACATACAGTATAACAATTTGTCTTGGATCATCTCTTAAATAAGTCTTATCTGTCATCATATTGTAGTTCATTGTCCTCAGTTACTTTTCTCCATCTTACCTCGGTTATTACATTTTACCTTCATTAATTACATGTTTTTCCAGTCACAAATATCAATATTGTGTTTTTAATTCTACAAGTCAGTCTTACAGAATATACATGATACATGTTTGAATGTCTCTTCCTTGTGAGTACTTCCTGACAACATTGACTAAAGCCACACAGTCCAAGTTAACCAACATGCTGTTGCCTCAGTGTAGAGATAGTATTGCTTGTAGCCATTATTAATCTGCTGCAGTACTGATTTAAGACATGGGATCGAACTACACTGGATCAAAGGTGAGTCTCCTCAAAACAAGTTTTGCTTGTGAAAAAAATCAGTTAATCTATTATCATAAATAATATTCTGGGTTTGTTTGGTGTCACAGCAACACCAAGGTTTACTTGAGTTTGCAAGTAGTTATTAATATCTAGACTCTTGTCATAGCAAAATTTCTATATGCTTGATCTCCCACAGTGCCCAGAAACACACCTGGTTGGAAGTAGACTCAATGCCATTTACATAGATAATACACATTATCAGTATGTAACTCAAGCAGGTTAACTCAAGTTGGACATCTAAAGATACATTTACAGACAGTACAATAAATTAGAACCAGCAAAGCCCAAATATATTCAGAACTTTAATAGGATAAATAAAAGTACATAGGCATAGTCTGTAAACTGGGAATTTCGAGACAAATAAATATAAAATAGTAAGTAGGTGCATAGAACTGCATAGCTACATGTAGCTGGTTAACTACAGCAATGTTATAATGGAGCATAGTCATCATCCCATGCATTTTTCTACTTGTGGGCAATCCTTTATCAACAAGGCCAGAGGAGAGAGGAAAAGCAGTATAAAGTATGTGTGCTGCTGGCACAAAGGGCCTTAAGCTGACCTTTCATCCTCATATAACTGTACAAGTTCTAGTAGTATTTGATTCATATAAAAACAACAGAGGTGGCCTTATAATCAATCAAAGATTCCCACAGTAATCCAATATCACTTTCAACTCAAACCCTAACCTCTAACATAAAATGCATTATCTCCCAAACTCTACATTGTTCCACAATATAACTGAACTTTGCCTCAAGATGAAGTTGTGAGGCAAACTCAAACGGTTTCAAGCAAAAATGACACTGTTCTGTGATTTTATTGAAAAGGTAAAAGAATATACAACCCCATGATAATGAAAACCTTGACCTGAGTGTGGCAGATGTGGATGAAATCAGACCTGGGACAGTCAGAACGATATCTTGACCATCATGCAATGGCAAAAACGTTCTTGCACCGATGATATTGCACTTTCTTGAACAATCCACCAGGGGGCAGCCAAGAGACATAGTGCGCAGCTGCCAACATCATCTTTAATTCTCATGACTAAGGATATCAAAGAGCCAAGAACTTACTCAATAATCATCAGGAGCAAACAAGTCTACAGAAAACTGCAATCATGGCATCTTGATGGCTTCCCACATAACGTGAAAGTAAAAATCCTATTTAAGCATGGATGTATTAAACTAGGGTAAAACCTTATATATATATATATAGGCCTATTCATACTCTTTTTTTTATTATTTGCCTTGCCTATTAGGGCGGTGATGTTAAATGTCATTAATATGCGGAGAATTAGGTTCTAAGTCAATCTATTTTTCTTGTAGATTTGGATTTTTACCATGGCCTTCTTTGGCTTGCTCTGTACAAAATAAAACATAATATAATTTTCTGATATATTATTTACATGGCCATTTTTCCCCACACACAAAATGATCTGTTTTGCAAATCATTAATTGTATTCATTTATTTATTTATCGCCTTTACTTGTTCTACAGAACCAGTGGAAATAACCAACCTGCTTACGCTCAACGCACAGAAACACCGAAATCCTCTCTGGGAAATGTCGTTCTAAGCGAATGTAGAGTTCGTGGTAGACACTAGACGTACTTCATTTCCCATAATTCCCAATTCCCCATTTCCTACCTGGTTAGATTACACGTAGCATCCCTGCCGAGACGGAAGAGAGAAACGACGTTTAAAAAAAAAAAAGTAGCTGCGTTGTTTAGACTCATTTTATGTATCTGCTGTCATAGTCCCTCGTGTTTTTAAAACGTCTCACTCCGGCTTGGTCAATCATGAGACTTCAATGGTCTCTTTCGCTCTTTTTGGCCTTGCATGTCAGCTGAGCTACCTAGCTAACATTGGCCAGAGTTAGCAAGTACTTGGGTTGTTTACAATTTCTTTGAAGATGTATACTTTGCTATCTGGATTATACAAGTACATGTTCCAAAAGGACGAATACTGCGTTTTGATCCTTGGACTGGATAATGCAGGAAAAACGGTAAGTTAGGTAACCGTCTGCGTTACTAAGTAGTTGGTTCGCCACCTAACGTTAGCCCCATAGCCATCTAGAGTCCCTTTGGGGCTAGTTCGCCACCATACTGATGCTGACTGTTGTTTGGGCTTATATTGTCTGTGTGGTGCTGCTGTCATCCGTATCTCTCTAGCTATTAGTTCATCACGATACGTTCCCTTGTTTTGTATGGAGAGAACATCAGACCATTCAGAAGTCCGTCAACTCAGTGTTGTCGTTCTTTCTTACAAAGGTACTTCCCTGCTATAACATGACTTTAAACCTTTTACGAATCTTTATAAGCCACTGTTCAATTCAACATAGGCCTACCTCCAGATGCACCAAGCATAGCAGCACTTCAGTAAAATGTCAATTTGGTTCGCCTGTTATTTCCACAATCTCCTTCCACCAGAATACACCGCGGTGGGAGGTAGCGAGCAGTGTGAACTCGTTTTAAAAGTTGCAGATTTATTGAAATTGAGCTCTTTTTTGTTGTATTGGATGTATGCCGATTTTACCAGTGGAACCTAACGATTCCAAAAAGGTCTTAATTTATGTTCCACCGGGTATCTATCTTAGCCGATAAGCAAACCCATTAAACTGACAGATTTTGTTTATTTGGTATGGCATTCTCTCCACATAGGGCACTGGCCGGCAAGAAGTCATGACTTGTGATTCATTGTAAAATAAATGTGCATAGTTGGACTTTTGATTCATAACATCATTGCTTTGCTAAGCCTACTGTTGTCTTTTCCTGCAGACCTTTCTGGAACAGACCAAAACGAAGTTCAGTAAGAACTACAAGGGAATGAGTCTGTCAAAGATCACCACTACCGTTGGCCTGAACAGTAAGGGGTTGTTCCAGTCCATTCTCAACTATGCCTCTCATGAACAGTGTTGGGCTTGTTACTCAAAAAATAAAAAGTAATGCATTACCCATTACTCATTTCAAAAGTAATATTGTTACTTTACATATAACTCCCTGCGAGCTGTAATTGTTACTTCACCGTTACACCTCCAAAATTGGCGATTTCATCCTCTCTTCCCATCTAAAATCAGGATCAGTTAGTTCCTCTCCTGTGAATGATCAGGAAACCAAACAGTGTTGATGTCCAGTGTTCTTGTCGTCCTTTTACTGGATAAATATAGTCAAAGTCAACTTTTCTACCATTTGTCATTGAGCTAGTTTTCAACTGAAAGAACAATGACTAATTGTGACCAAAACAAATCTTTAAACTGATATTTATAGGGGATTGTTTTTTGATCGGTAACTGCACTGTTATCACTGAATTTGAAATAGTAATTTGTTACATTACATGCTACTGGAAAGTCCTAATATTTCTGTAACATGTTACTGAGTTATGCGTTACCATACAAAACTGCTCATAAAGATTTCAACGCTTTAAGCAGGTTGTCTTATTGTATGTGGGTTAGCTTCCTCCGAGTGCTCTCATGCTCAGCCAAAGTTGTGGATGTCTGACCTTCCTTCACAGTTGGCACAATCGATGTGGGCAAGGCTCGCCTAATGTTCTGGGATCTCGGAGGTCAGGACGAGCTCCAGTCACTGTGGGACAAAGTAAGTAAAAGTACAACACTGTAATATCCTTATTAGGGTGGAACAATTTACCAACTTCACATATAGAGAGCCTAAGTCCCTCCCCTTCCGGTGGACCACCATGGGACCTTATTTCGGAAAAAATATGTACGGTAGTCAACGGTGAGAGACAAATAATTGTTTGATCCCGTTTGAATTGTGCCATGAATTACACATATGATGTTTTGTCAATTTAAAAGATAATTTTGCAAGTCAAGAAAGTCGCAGTTTGTCGTAAAACTGTTGAAGTATAAGACTGTGAAAATACGTAATTAGAAAGACTATACACCCAAAAGTCGCGTAAGTGACATAACTTTCTCTCGCCACAAGCTACCCAGAGCCGCTGAAGCTAAGTCCCTCTCAGATAGCAGGAGTATTATACACAACCTGGAAGGTAGACAGTAAGAATGGATTTAAACTGGTTTAGGATAGTTTTAGTACAGTGGGGGCTAACGTTAACGCGATGCCTGTGTGTTTCCTATGTTTCGTTCCATGTTGGTGTTGGTGACGTATATTGTGCGAGACGAGAGATGTAGTTCACTGAGCGGTTTCACACAAAACTAAATGTTACTTTACTGTTTTACGACAAACTGCGACTTTCTTGACTTGCAAAATTATCTTTTAAATTGACAAAACATCATATGTGGAATTCATGGCACAATTCAAACGGGATCAAACAATTATTTGTCTCTCGCCGTTGACTACCGTACATATTTTTTCCGAAATAAGGTCCCATGGGGGACAGCGGAAGGGGAGGGACTTAGGCTCTCTATACTGCAGCTCTGGGGTGATGGTTCAGTATGTTTTCAGCACAGTGGAGGAAAAAAAGCCATTTCCAATTTAAATGTAATGTTACCTGTCCAATTTAACATGTTCACCTTTCAAATAGAACTTTTCTTTTATGAAATTTTATGGATTGCAATCAGTATTCATATTAACATCAGTGCAGAGCTGAAAGTGTAATTTGTGTTCTCAGTCAGCTGTAAAGTTGATGAGTCTTTAAGCCCAGAACCCTGCTCTGATATCCTGTTCGTATCCTTTAGTACTACGCTGAGTCCCACGGAGTGATCTATGTGATCGATTCAACTGATGAAGAGCGTCTGTCAGAATCAAAGGAGGCCTTTGGTGAGTATCATGCAGTAATACCTTATGCAGTGGCCCTATACTGTGTGAGTATCTGTGTTTGCCACAATGTTCATTTTCACAGCATTTGACAGCATTTGACAGCATTTGATGAAAATGGCGTATACATTTAGTCAGATTTTAGTCATGACATGTTGCTTCAATTTAGTAAATTATTTACTGACTAAAATAATTACATTATAGTCAGTGAAAATGCAGCCACTTCAACATTTCAACCTTAGAACAGAAAAAAATAGTACCACACCACATTATACATAATCAGTCAAGTCCAGGTAATAAAAACATAGTGTGAGTGTGCTGTACTGTAGATCTAATAGCAGAGAACTTTACCTGTATCAATAAACCTTCAAACATTGAAAGAAAAATGGAGTTTAATGGATCACTATGATGTGATAGAATGGGCAGTACAACTTTCAAAAACCTGGGAAAACGTCTGCTGTGCTGTTTTGTGTTTCTGTGCAGTGAATTTCAAATATCATGGGACAGAATATTTACTTGTCACAGTCTTTGTTGATGAAACTGCAAAAAGCCTTCGTCAGCTCTTGTTATCGTCCCTTCCAGAGAAAATGATCAGCAGCGAGGCTTTAGATGGCGTCCCGCTCCTTGTGCTGGCTAATAAGCAGGATGTAGCGGTACAGTATAGAACTTTTTTTTTTGGTCACTAACTCACCCTTAGTAAGCTAAATATATTGTAAATCAATTCTTTGGCATGTCCTTGTGCTCTTGGTAGTTTTGAGTTTGTTGTTCCAGCCTTTAGTCATGTCTTGTGTCTGTTCCTTTCAGAACTGTATGTCAGTGCCGGACATTAAAACAGCCTTCAGTGACTGTGCTCCAAAGATCGGCAAGCGAGATTGTCTCGTCCAGCCTTGTACTGCCCTGACAGGGTAAGACTCTTATACTATTTAATAATATTTCCTGGTATAAAGGTTAAAGTACCAAAAAATAAATAAATACTGGAGGTAGCCTATTCCTTGCCAGTAACATAGCACACATACGAGGGAATAAAAGCATGCCCCCAAAAAATAAAGGTTAAAGTATTTGAGATTAATTGGCCTGACTTGTCACTTTTGCCTTTAAAACAAAGATAGTGAATTGTATGAATTATCTTCTTGTCATGAAAGCTGTATGGTGGTAAGTAGGGCTGCAACAAACAATTGTTTTGATAATCGATACATCTGATGATTATTATAGCGATTTAGCAATTAATCAGCTCCAGAAGAAATCTAAACAGTGCAGCCATGTCGCCATCTACGCCAGGTGATAGAAACTGAACTTATCATTATCATTACTGCTACCGCTGTTTAGTCCACACTGGCTACAGTTGGCACTGTGCTGGTAGTTGTTGAGAGCTCTGCAATGCCCAACAGTAGTCCTTGGCTTAAATATTAAGGATTTTCTTAAAGGTGCTACGTGTAGTATTTTAACATCAATAAATGATTACCACATTAATTTTGAGACATTAGTGTAATTACTATAAACAAACGAGACCATCACTAAGAAGATTGACAGCCTCTACTCATGCATTTTCTATTGTGTGACTGGAAGCAACAAGGTTTATGGGAAATGTGGTCTAGCACTAAGAATACTACTGTGTGATACAGGCGACCAATCGTCTCCACCATGTTTGTTTACGGTAATTAAACCAAGGTGTCACAATTTATTTGACAAATGATATATTGATGCTTAAAAATGTAGCACCTTAATATGTTATAATAAAAATATTGTTTAAAAAATTAGCACACTATGGCCACCAATTCTAATGTTGTGCTAGCATACTAGATTTACACTAATTGTGAAGATGCTCTGCCATCTTAAACACTGGGATGTTCACTTTTCTGGGATGTTCACAATCTCATTGTGCTGCTATAGTAAGCAGAAAGTCAAAATGCTACTACATTACTACTACATTTGCACTTTTTTGTTGTACTTTAGTTTTTGTTTTGAAGGCCTGCTTGAGGTCTTGTCATCTTCAAAATTGTTGCAAGCATCAGCCATTTTCAAAATGCAAACGAAAAGGGAGCGAAGACGTGGGCTTGAGTACCTTAGACGACAAATCAACCACAGAAAATAGTTTTGGAGCGGTCTTTATTGTCGACATTGTCAATAATGTTGAATGCTGTGTCATAACTAACATGCAAGAATGTGTGCGAGCAGTAAAAACCTGTTCTGATGCAGGGACGGGGTCAACGAAGGCATCGAGTGGATGGTGAAGTGTGTGGTGAGGAACATTCACCGGCCGCCGAGACAGAAGGACATTACATAAGAAGTCAGCTGTTCAGCAACACCCAGCTCTTGACACTCATCTTGTGACTGTGAGTTTCTCCTTAAGGACATTGAGTATAAACCCTGGAGCTGCTCAACTTTCCTCTCTCCTCGTGTCTGAGCCACTGCTGTGAATTTGAGCAGTCAGTCTGGGTCTCCCGTTTTAAGAGTTTATTATATTATTATGCATCATTTGAGATGTGCTTGGACCGGGGCGGAAAGTTGCTACACGTTTTGAAGCAGTGTTTTGTTTTCTTCTGCTTCATGTGTGAGTGGTTTGCAGACCTTTCAGCAGCCACTAAACCTTTGTTTTTAAGGTTCGGTGATATGATGTCAGTTTTGTCATCCTTTTTACCTCTGTGTAAAATATTGATGGTCCCATCATCGACCTATATGGGAGGAAAAACTGTTTTCATCACCTTTTGAAGTGTTAATGTGCAAAGACACTACAGATTGTTGGGTAACTGGACAGGAGATCTATAGTAAGTAAATGCACAAAGAACCTCCTCCTGTAGTCTGCTGGACACATTGAAATACTAACTTTCTAATCTGACCTGACCTATGTTGGATCACTTTATACTGGCAGTTTAACTTGATATATAGAAAGTGATAACAAATCTGAAAGGGATGTCCTCTTTCTGACATTATCGTAATAAATTTCAGATTTCAAAAAAGCTGAATCTGTCATGTTTGAATTTTACTGTGTGTCTGCAGCAGAATTGCGCTTTCCATACTCTGTCACCCCTTGCAATCCGGGATTTTCTAAATTACTATCAATTGCATTTTTATCTAGGTGCAAGTATTTATTGAGGTACAATTTTAAATTCCATATGAAAAATAAACTACCCACACCACAGAAAAGTAAGCCAATGTCATAATGTGCAACTGTTCTGTTAGCAGAACCATCACTTAGGAGTCTGTGATATTTTGTACTGCAATTAAAGGGTTTCATTGCAAGATGTTGAATTCAATCATATTCATAGTTCATTGTTCAAACAAAAAACACTACTTTATGTTTCACAATTTCTCAAATATCTATTTTATATGCCAAGGGCAAAAATACCTTAAGTTCAATAATATCCACCAGTCTGTTTCATGCCAGCAGTGATTGTGTTAGGGTTGATATCAAAGCTCATCAAGTCAGACAATTTTATCTTCAAAAAATTTTCATGTCAAAATTAAACTTTTTAGTGATGTAATAAAATCAGATGATTGACAGTTATCAAATTTGTACATACAAAGGACAGCCAGAAGAACAAAAGTTCAAGTTAAAGTTCAGTTTATTGTCATATGTAAATAAATACAATGAAATGCTTGTGCTACGGCACACTCAGTTATTCAGCAATTACCATCCTCACAATATAACACATAGATATAGCGATGGCACAGTAGACATTAGACAGTAGACATGACTATCCAACAGCTACCCCACAGATACCACCCACACAGTACATGTAGTATAGACATAACAATGGCACAATAAATATGAGAATATACTATACGAGTTATGTTCAGTAGTGCAGTATGTGCAAAAATGCAATAAATGTAAACAGTGAAACCAGTAACTAGAGGTGAAACATCAAAGATACAACATGGATGTGAGCTGGTTGAAATCAAAACAAAGAAATGACTGCAAATATGGATGATACTTTGAAAGATTACAGTTCAGTATCAAAGTTCTAATTTGTCATGACAATGGATCCTGCTCATGTGTATGTTCATTTTGGCTTTCATACAGTAGCACAAAAGTGCAATGTCTACAGTTCAGCGTGCTTCAAGGTTGTATCCTAGGTTCTGTTTTGTTCTCTATATGTTCCCACTTGGTCAGTAGTGGACAAAATATTTCTTTGTTATCAATCATGTTCAAACATTTGTTCCATCTTGTTGCAGCACTTGAGAAATATCTCTCAAACAAGGTCATTTCTATCCTTTTCTGAATTGAATTTACCCCGTATCTAAAAAATAATGTATGTAATGTTGTGAGATTTGGAAAGGAAAATATTGTTCCAAAAGCTTAGCTAACCTTAAGATGATGTTTGAGTAATCCATCATATGATGTGCCTCATGTTAAAACAAAAACTATTTTACACCAAGTGTTGCAAAAGTCGTCAAGGTGTCTATGTGTCTGTCGTTGTATTTCACCCCTTCAGTGTCTTCAGTTCCACTGACGATAGGTGGCAATATTTTGATTTTATGATGCCTTCAAGTCATATGTAAAATAACATGATTATGAGTTCGGCACATATGAACAAGAGGAGAATTGTGAGTGGGAAAGTTGGATTTTCAATGCTCCGTGGTGCTGAGGTGGCGAGTTGTGTCTTTCACCTTTTTAAGGGAAGAGTCACATTCATACAGTTAAACACATTCACAACTGGGAACAAAGTGGAGGTCCTCAGCTCTTGGACAACAGTGGCAGTGAGGAGCTGATTGTGTTTCGAAACAACTTGTCCCGTCTCCACAGAATTCAATATACAAGGTTCATTTCTGTGTGCTTTTTGACTGGCAAACGATCATCTCACCACTGATATATCTGATTTTGTGTTTAGATAATGTCAACTTATTAGCTAGCAAACCATAGTATCCATTTAGCTAACCATCACTGTCTTATTATAAATGCATCTTACTTTGGCACTTGCTAGTGTATCTAGTAGAAGCTAATTAGTAGTGGCTAATAGTCACATATTAACATTAACATTGAATGCTTGGCTAAATTAGCTTTCTAGCTAGTTAGCTAGCCAATAAAGCCATAAACCAGCTGTTTGTTCAGGTTAACTGAGCTGACTCTTCTCAAGCTACAACTCAGAGTGTTTTGGAGTAGAGACTAGAGCTAAAGACAAGACGGTTTACTGTAGATTTGTTTCCCATTTTAGGTTACTGTGACACGTAACTTAAAATTGGAAATAAATCTACCTTAAAAGACTATTCAATTTTACCTATTACTGAATAGACATATACCCGCAGCACAACAACTGGTTCTTCTGTCAAATCTCCAGTGGACCTCCATGATGGCGCCAGAGGTGGGTGATGTAACTGCAGAGCTTCTATGGATGGCACAACACAACTCTACTGGAGTAACTGGGGGTCAAGTGCCTTTCTGAAGGAGGGGAGAGTGTTACTCATTCACTTTCCCCGTCCAGATTGTCCCTCGCTTGGGAATTTTAACTTCTTGTGTTTAGGGTGTGTGCGCCATGTGGCTAATGTGGTAGGAAGCATGGCAGACATGTCAGCAGTTGATGGAACATTATTAGCTGAAGAGCCAATTCAAACTTTAATTCCTTGTTTCATGCACATTCCCCTCCCTTCATGTTGCTGCTAAAACACCAAATAGCTCTTGAAAATACAAGAAGAGTCAGAAATCAAGCTAGTTGTGACGTGATAATTACAACTTTCTATCACACAAGTGGCAACTAGCACTTAAAGGCAACATCAACTGCAGTGCAGTCCTATCAGTAGTGTACTTGCACCTGAAAACAATTTCCCCTCACTTGTCCATGTTTATTTAATCAGGCAGGTGATTTATTGTACATAATTAAAATCGGTGACAAATTTTTTTTATTTGGAAATGTACTTATTTAAATTAAAATGTAATAAGTAATAGCGAAATAAGCCACTGACAAAAACACAGCCCTTTGTTTGTGCAGTATGATTATATGAAGCATTCCTATCATACTATGCTGGGCTTATGGTGACAGGATGGTGCAGGTTTTAGTAGTACATCTAACCTGTACACTTGACATCCAGTGTATGCTGATTTTCTACAGGTTTTGATGAGCTGAGGATTGTGCAGCTTGGAAAGACTGGATCTGGGAAAAACGACAGTATTGTTTCAGTAAAGAATAGAATAAAAGATAAGAGCATTAGAGTAATTAGAAAGGTCTTTTGCCCCTTAAGGGTTTTTTCAGCCACCTTTGCCTCTTCTTGTCAAAAAACAGGCGTACGCACAAACAAGACATTTTATATTTTTATTTTTCACTCATGAGTTTTTTTTATATGTGCTGAATAAAATCGAATATTGTGGACTTCAACATGATTTTGTCTTTAATTCCTAACTCGCACTGATCAAGTGATGGAAAACGATGTAACAAATGAACATGATGAGTCATTTTTTTAAATGACAAATGTTATTTATGCTCACTTACATCATTTCATGTCCAAGTAACAACCTCTTACTCATATAAATAAATACAAGCTATTTCGAAGAAGTTATGAAGAAATTGTGTCAGGACTTTCAAAATCCATTATAATAAAAAGTTGTTTTCATTGTACCCCGCTGAAAACATGGGAGAGAAAATCTTTTAAGACCCCCAAGATGGATGCACTCAATTCCTCTAACTCCAATTGACAGCTCAAAATTAGCATGGTGCATTAAACCCCTAAAATATAGGTTGGCAGCATCTAAAAATGTTGCTATTAATTATATTCATCTTTTTTGGTTTACTTAAAACCCACCCTGTGTTATTACAGCCGGCAGGAATCAATAGGCCATTTGAAATGGTAATGCCATTTCTGTCACACACACATGCACCTGTCCTATTCCCCGGAGTGGCTGTAAATCCATGCTGTGTCTGTGGCGCTGTGATATGTGATCAATCAACATTAGCATCACTTACCACATCAATAGGGAACCGCTGGGCTGCTGGCCTTAACACATCCAGTGTAGATGGGAAAATGTAAAAGAGACAAAAAGATGCTGAAACGTGTTGGTTTTGACTCAGATCTGTTTTTTAAAGAGTTAGAAAATGTCCAATAAGACTCACCCAATGGTAGGATCAACCCCATCAACCTCATTTAAAAATACACTGACTGTACAAAATATTAGGGACACTTGCTCTTTTCATGATGTACACTGATGAGGTGAATCCAGGTAAAAGCCATTATCCCTTATTGATGTCCCTTATTAAATCTATACTAATCTAGAGGAGATGGACATAAAGGGAAGAAGTTGGACATGGACGATTAAGCTGTGGATTGTGCAAAACGGGCTGCGACTCAATATCAGCAAGATGATGTTTTGTCCATTCAGTGTATATTCAAAACAAAGGTGTTTCATCTCAGTCTGTCTTCAGCCTGATTGCGTATCATCCCAATCTATAGCATTGACTCACTTACAAGAAGTGAGCTATCCCTGAGTCATGTCCAGATCACCTCTGACCCCGGAGCGCCTCCCTACAGACCCTCCTTACTGTCAGCGTCAGTCTGAGAGGCTTCCCACACGGCCCTCCTCCCCCCGCCTCCCCCTCCTCCATCCCGAAACAAAGAGAAGCATCCCACAGTTTGATTCTCTCACCTTTCGGTCACATGATAAGACACGGTAAGGCCGTGGAAATAATCTGCTTGATCTGCTTATCCCACAATACGATATAAAATGTCATTACGAAGTGCAAATAATATAATTTGGATGGAGAGCTTGTGAAACTGTGATGGTCAAGCATCTCATTTGTGATTACTACAGCAGAATAACATGGAGCTGATATCACCATTCATTTTTGAATACAACGATACGTATTGTCACATTTTGGTATTGCGATATATTGAATTTCGATGTATCGTCCCATCCCTATATAATTATAATTAAATCACTGTAACATTGGATGTTGGATGCAACTATTTCAGGTTCATTTAGATTCTGTTTAATTTCTATCACTGTATCTTTGGAAGATCCTTCAAAATAAAGGCGTATTTTACTTAAAGTCGAGATGAAATGAAAAATGCCTTTTTAACCCTTTTAGATCACATCCCCGGTCATATTGTGCACCTATTTAACAATATATGCCAAAAAAAATACAAAAAATCAATTTCTTTGTGTTCTTATATCAAAATTCAATCATGTTTTCTTCCTGTAAAACAAAATATGCCGTGTGCTTACGTAAGCATGCCCGTAACTAATTTCAACCAATAATATCATGACATCCACCCATCAATCAATCTTCAACTTTTAGTGCACAGAGCTAAGAGGCTAAGATTCATTAGTTAGCTAGCTAGCAACAGCATGGTACTTCGGTGTGTCTTCGGGTGTTATGACACACCCACTTTTCAACGTTCAAATCAAATTCCTCCCAACGTTATGTCCCGCCTGTCTTTCCTGTTTCACTCGGAAATACGTCACGATACGGAAGTTAGATACTCTCGAAATGCCGTTTCATCTCGACTTTAAGGCCTTGAAATTAGGAAAAGGGTTGTCTTAAGCTTCCATCTCAGGGATTCAAGTGTGTGTGTGTGTGTGTGTGTGTGTGTGTGCATGCATTGCTCCCATTCCTCCTTCACCCCACCCACCCCTTTCCTTGTCGGTAGCAACTTGCACCCCCCCCACCACCACCACCACCACCACCACCACACACACACACACACACACACACACATATTGAGCCCCACCGGCAGCCCATTGTTCATGTAGCGGCGCGGTGAGGCTTGTGTACTGCACCATTCAGGGGCATAGACACACGCCCAGCCCTCCCTCTCTCTCTCTCTCTCTCTCTCTCTCTCCTCCTCCTCTTCTTCCTCTTACTCCTCCTCCTCCTCCCCTCTCACATTCTCTCCTCTCCTCCATCCAGCAACATCCTCCTGCTCTCTCCTCCTCCGCCTTCAGCAACCATGGCCAGCACTGTATCAGGTAAGAAGACACACATTCCCACCAGCCTGGCGGTTACATCTGGTTAGTTGAAATGGGGTGGGGGGGTGTCTGGTGGTTTACATTGGTTTAGGGAACAAAGAGGGGGGAGAATTAGTTAGCATCTGATACCAGAGATGGTTTCTATGCGTATTGGGCAAAATTGTCATGGCAACTGGGATTTTCTTCTCTCAGATTGCACTGGAGCTCAGATATAGATACTGAATGGCTATGGCAGACTGAAATGCTGCCACAGTCATACATGGACATAATACAGTAACATAATAACATATATAAAAGCAGTCAGATTCTTCCAGAAAGAGCAGATTATTGCGCATTTATCTGAAATTCACCGGAGTCGTTCCCGGTAATGCGAAAGCTGTGACCACCTCTGATAAAACGCCGGCTTGCTGAGGCAGATCTGAAGTAATTACAAAAAAAAAAAAGAAAGACTCACGCTGAGGCTAGCAGTGCGGCAAACTAAATTTACTGTTGGAGCCACATGCAGGTGGCTCCTTGCTGCAGCCAACGCAACGACTTTCAGGAGCATGTTCTGTCTCGCTTTGACTGACACCTCCATGATCTTCATATGACATTTTTGTTAAATATACCAGTATACTGGAATAGCTGCTTGTGTGCGCATGGGTGTATTTGTGTGTGAGAGAGAAGGAGAATGTGTGTGTGTGTGAGTGTGTGTGTGTGTGTGTGTGTGTGTGTGTGTGTGTGTGTGCGCGCCTAACTGGTCTATAGTGGTGATGTGTGCTGTTCATTATTCAGACAAAGTTAGAATTACATGCAAGTCTATGTGTTAACGGTCAGTAAATCACAATGGATCTCTTTCCAGTGATCATTATTCTTCTTTGGCTATCTCTCCAGCCAACATCAAGAACACCACGCCTTAGAGGGAAGGGACAGTGGCCTTGTCATTAAAATACATTGAAACGCCATGGCTTTAACATCTACGGTTGCCCTTACAACCCACCAATAGCACAGCAGCAGATCATTTTGTAGGTTATGATAAAATATAATAGTTGCTCGACTTTACCCTAGCACAGTTATCAGGCCACTTACAGTTTTCTTTTGCACTTTAAGGAATCAAAGAGCCTAATAGGGCTTTAAGTAATGATTTGCAACATGGCTGACACATCCAAGATGAAATAATCCACAGTGAGATCATGCAGCTACATCTTCATTATGACGGCACTATGCACAACCGTATTAATTGATCACAACTGGGAAATGAACGTGCATCGACCCAGGTTATTGTCTCAATTCAAATCCAAAAGTGGACCGGAGAGAGGATTATTTTTTGTCAAGATTTGAGAGTCCTATCCTTGCACCAAGCTTGTGAATAATGTATCAAAAGTCTCTCTGGCTCAGTGAGCTTTCCCCCCTGTTCGTTGTGCTGCCGCTGTCTCCCGTTGTGTATACGCTCCATGTTCCCCTCAGACGTACATACACAGCTCATTATCTGGCACCGTTTAGCCTGTAAAGAAAAGCACAGCGGGAAGCTAGATGCTTGGAGAGAGAGAGAAAAGAGACAGGAATTCAGAGTTGACGCCGCGTTGCGCCGGCAGCTCGCCCGTTTGGAGTCTGAACATGAATAATTGATACGATCGCCTCGCCTTCTGAGCGTGTTTGAAATCAGCTGCGTTTCATCCACAACATTACCTTGTGGTACACAAAGACAGCCATTTTGAGGGGCGTCAGTGGAGTAACAACATGGCTTTTCAGCAAGTAAGCTCCAGTGACTGTGCTGGTGTGTTTCCAGTGGGGCTTTAGCTAGCAGCTACCTTGCCCTACTTTCGAATGACATCGATGAAATGATGCATAGTGCTTAATAGATCCAAACGCCCCTCTTTCCTGCCCACTCAGAGTGACTCACTCTCCAAGGCATTGGGGATTTATGAACACACACCATTAGCCATATATTATCATGCTACGGCAGCGTATTGTTCAGTATTTCAGCCACCCTGAAGGAGAATAGCATGGAGGAGACACATGGGTGCATCAAATTAGTTTCTCTGATGCTCTCAGCGGCATGTCAACTCTGCCTGTGGTGCCCTGAGTGTGTGTATATTCTAATGGATGTTGACCCATAACATTGATTCTTCATTTAATTTATAGCTCAGGGTCATAAACCCTTCTCGCTCTTCCCTCCTCCGCTTCTTTTTACCAGCAGTAGACAGTCGGTGGCTATACCTTTTAGTATGATGAAGGTTTGCAAGCTGTGGGTCTTATCCGTCCAGTTCAGTTGTGTCTTAATGGAGCGGAGGGGCAATTATATGGCTCGTATAAAATAATAAATAATAAAGCAGATAATAAAGCAAGGCAATTAGCTGTGTGCTGTGCCAGCCTATAAAGGAGGGCTGTTTCACCCAGGGCAATCAAATTATTTGGCAGGAGCATATACGACACTATTCGGGAGGGTTACTGTACACCTCCAGGACGTTTGGCATAGCGAGTCTGCTCTACTGTCATAATGTGTGTGTGTGTGTCTGTGTGTGGGAAAGAGTGAGGACACACACACGTGGTTTGCAGGGTGGGTCTAATGCATCTGGTTTCAGCTGAATCCTGATGAGCATCTCAATAATAAATGGCCTTGTGGTGAACGCACAAATCCCCCTTTTCCTGTCCTGTCAGCAAGGCCCGGGACATTGAACTCACTTCCTGTTTTAGGGAAGCAACATGTTCACAACTTCACACCGTGCCCCGCCGCACTGTGAAGCATCTCAGTATCTACATTTGAAGTCCTGTAACTGTAAAACTCAAGCTTTTCTCGAACCTTTATTTGTATAACAGCATCGGACCAAAGCATACTGTTGATAGGCCTGCTAATATGTCCAAACAGCACATTTACCATGCCAAATGAATAAATTAGTCGTTTTAACCAGCTGCCATCTGCCTCTATAAACAGCAGAGGGCGTGTTTCAACGTCAAATCAAACTGGCTGTGGACTTCAAAACAAGGAGATATACAGAGCCTCGATCAGTGTACTGTACTAAGAGAAAATGGATGCTGCAGATTCAACTGGATCTGAATCTGCATGTTCACGACTAGCTGCCCTCCAATCCGGAGGTTCTCAAACATTTTCATGTCTCAGACCCCCAAATAGACACATTAGACCCCACTGACTCCCGTTTGATCGGATTTAGTCCCTGGAACCCACATGGAGAGATTGTAGCTGTTGATTTAGTATTGAACAGTAGAAGTGTCTACACTATACAAGACAATAGTGCTGAGAGTGAAACCTTGGATTACAACAGCCATCCTTATACATTCTCTAATTAGGATAATTTCTAGAAAATTAAAGTGAAGTCAAACTGTTCCTCAACCCCCTCAGGGACCCCTGGATGGGACCCGGACCCCTCTTTGAGAACCACTGCCTTATACGCATTGCTTGCTGCTGTAAGGTTGCCTATTCACCACACAACCCCATGATGTCACCTTGGCAACACCCTGTAGGCCCTTAGTGAGTTTTATTTTAGGCTGATCAACACAAACATGTATGCATGGATGCACACACGTGCGCACACACACACATACACACACACACACACACACAGCGCACACACACACACAGCGCTCTATCTGAGAGCCACTGGTTTTGATTTAAGAGCAGCCATGGTGCAGAGAGTTAAAAGGGGAAACCAGCTGCAGCATTACAGTGATTCTCCCTCTTGCCTAGCTGAAACTGCAGTTCCCAGAATGCCCTGCTTTTGCCCACACCCATCAGTCCTGCCACTGCAGAGAAAATGCCTTTAACTACAAACTACCTGAGCTCAGCCATGATATACTGTAGATCCCATACTGAAAACATTGCAGTCAATAAAAATATTACATTGACTGATTTGGTTTGTCCATAGTATGACAAACTCCCTAGCCTCACTTAGTTAATGTCTGAGGATATGTCATGATCAATATTTGAATACATAATTTCTTTAAATATGCAATGTGTATTAAATATGTTTCACTATATAGCCTCATTCAGTACCTCCCCTCTTTTGTGACTAACTAGCTTTTCTAAAAAACACACAGATCTTAATAAAGCTACACTTAAAACTGATTAACATGTTGACCACTTGATTGTTCATTGGTTCTAATACATATGATATAACAGTATGATTACTGAACTTTCCATGAATTAATGTATAATCTAACCTTTTGCATAGTCTCAGTGCCTGACAAATAACTGTGATTGTCTTTGTTTCAGTTGTTTTTCCAGCCTTGAGTTGTGATACTGTACCAAAACTGGAAAATCCCCTTGAGAGCAGTCTCCTAGGATAGGAAGACACAACAGAGCGTTATCAAGCAATGCTGAATGCAGAAATACAGATTGAAAGCCTTGCTGCCTTATTCTTAACTAGTGTTTCTTATGCTGAGACTAAACGGGTTGGCGAGAATTATGACGAGAACTGGACCACCGCCCTGCCACCCACATGAAGGCACTGCCAATGGAATGATGCATCCAATAACTTAATAAGCAACATTTATCCACGCTGGCAGCCGTCACTGGAAATTAAAATGCGTGTGTGGTGTCCATGGGGCAAAACGCAATCACACTAAATGCAGACAGGTCAAAAGAGGCCGTGCAACTGGGCTGACTAGGGCGTGTCATGGCACAGCAGGAAAAAAAGAATATTTGCATGCCCAGTGTTTATAATAGGCAGCAGTGTAGGTCATCATGATAATCCAGCAAGCATTCGATGGACCTGCAGGAGGTTGCCAAGTTCAACATCAAGCCAAACAAGCACAACATTTTAACAATATGATCTTATGGCAGAGTAAACATTCTTATTAAAACAGCGTTGGAAACAGTTTTTAACTGCTGTCAGAAAGATATTAAGGTCCTGCAAGTGGTAGGATGACTTCAGACTTTCAGGAGGTAAACGTCAAGATAAATGTCACTCTGTGGTGCAAATGGCTGCCGAGGAGCTGAAGCCAGTCTGTTGTCTCCAGCTGTGTGAGTCTGTGTTGCAGCATCAGCAGCAGTAAAGAGTCATATTACCTTAGCGAGGGCCACAGGTCACCGAGGATAATAAATGCATGGCAGCTCAGGCTACGTGTTCAGAGTGCTGGTGCTCGTATAGTCATAAAAACAGAAGAGCAGCCTCCTCACAGGCCTGATTACTTTATTGATTTTGGAGGTTTTGGGCAGCTGCATCCATTTCCATTTGGCAACATTAGCTACTTCAAAAAGCAAACTCGCTCTGGAGGCACAAACACACATCCATGAACAGCAGACCACCACACAAATGTCCCAGAGGGCTGCGAAGTATAACAAAGTGACTTTGAAGTACATATAAATAATTCAGAATCTTCCAAAAGGTTGATGGAGAATAAGATATAAATACCAACTTTTCCTGAAATATTTTAGTGTACCGTGGGTACAGAAACGCACCCCACCCTTCCATAGAATCATTAGTGTTAGCACTGACCAACAGAGGCTACTCCCTTCTGTATTGAACCATCTCCACTCGGCCTTGGTTCTTTTGCTTCTGCCTATCTTAATGCGGGAATCAAAATTGAAAGCTGCACTTGGCAACTTTGCACTTTGGCAGCCCCAAATGGCAGTGAGAGGCAGCTGTTTGATTTTTGAGGACTTCATTACCCAGAAATCATGTAAGGTGATGCTGGGAATTACCCGACACCAGAATTTAATTTGGCCAAACTGGGTGAATCTACAGCGTCTCCATTAGTGGGGAGGGGATGCTCTTCTCTGTTGCAGCCCCACTTGCTGGTCTAGGCTGATAAGACATAGGCATATTTTTACATTAGCATCTTGCCTGGTGCAGCATGACAACAACTTTAACCACAAGTTCCTGTTGGACACAGCGTGTTGACAGGGGAGAGGGCTCAAACTGGGACAAACCAGTGGTTTATGAACAGAAAACATTTATTTCAGTCAAATTCAAGTTCCCATATTACAGGAATTCAAATTTTCCTCTATTTAAATACATACTTGATCAAAGATGCTTAATAAAGACTTTGTTACAATTCCATCTTGTTTGAGAGGTTAAAGTTATTGCATTTTCAAAAACCCAGGCAGTTTCAGACTAACTCCTGGAAACGCATCACAACTGGACTTGGTCCTGATTGGCTCCCTCACTAAAGAATCCATCCAATCAGGGTCAGTGTGCAGCATTTAAAGTGGAAAGCCTCCACTCTGCAGTTTTACCTCATTTGAATTAGAGGAGCTGGTGCTGTCAGCCAATCAGGGTCCAGTAATGTGAGGATTTAGTCTTCAAATTAATTGACTCTAATGAATGCAATTCAACTTTTAACTAAACTACATTCATTTGCAAAACATCATGAAGAACATGATTCATATCCTGAGCCGATTTGAAAACAAAATCATGAAAACTGAATAATATAGCACCTTTAAACCTTTTATTCCATGAGGTTGTTAAGTCCCTGTGAGCTTAACAGTAGGATCAATAAACACATTTGTGACGATTGCTGTTGTTTTATAATGGTTTATTACATATGCATGCATATAGAAGAGAGTACACAAAGAGCAATAGGGAACCACCAGCATTTATACTGTGGCAGCAGAAGTCCAACAATAGAAAAATGCTCTAAAGTTGCGTCATAAGATTCAGCATGGAAACTACTGATAGAATTATGCAACAATGGATGTGAGTGGAGGAGCTGTGACCTTGAGGTCGGTACTGCTAATAGATACTTGTACTGCTAAACAATACTTATGAAAGATACTACCGGTTTACTCTTTCTCATACTTCCCATATTTTATTGCTTTTATTGATTTATTGTTTTTATTGTTGATTTTTTGCTTCTGTTTTTCTTTGCCGTATGCTATTAATTTGACTTCATACTATCTTATTTTTGTCATTTTACACTTATTTCATGCTTTTTGTATACACTCATCCTTTCATTCCTACCTGTCCACTGAACATGTTCTAGTGTTGAAATTGTTGGTTGACGTGATGTTTAAATACACCCAAGTTGCTCTATTATTTGTGTGTGTGTGTGTGTGTGTGCGTGCGTGCGTGCGTGCGTGCGTGCGTGCGTGCGTGCGTGCGTGCGTGCGTGCGTGCGTGCGTGCGTGTGTGTGTTCAAGTGTGTGTGTTCATCTTATCCTGCCTTACATGACAGTGGACACCCACAGGGATTGGTTTCCTCCATGTGGCATGTACTAAATGTCTCACAACCTTGTTTTGTTTTTTGTTTTTCATATACATACCATACCAGTGATATTACTGTTTTCTCTCACCTCTGTGCCACAGCCTATACAGACAAGATCAAGGAGATGTCCATGCTGTCTCTGCTCTGCTCCTGCTTCTACACACAGCCACATCCCAATAGCCTCTACCAGTATGGAGGTATGTCTGCCTGCCGCCTACCTGTCTCTCTCTCTACCTGGCAAATGGTCAGTCTGCCCATGTGTCTGTGTTAGGGGTGTATACCCGTGTATCCACAGGTCCTTCAAAAGCCTTAAATTGTCTAAATCTAAAGTATTAAAATGCCTTAAATCCAGTTATTAGAGGTCTTATTTTTCTTATTTTTTTTAGGTTTCTTTGTGCTGCATGTCCACTCTTGGATTAATAAAGAAGAGTTTCAGTGGTACAACATGCATCCTATTTGCTTTACTAAACATAATTGGACTTCATGTCCCTTAAAGGCAAAGCAACACTAAATCATATAAGGCAGCAAATGTTGTTGCACTGCTCTATATGGGTTGAGACCTTCATTACTTCAGGTTAGCTAGGTCGCACTAATTAGGCAGCTTGCACGTTGTCAGACACTGTGTTGCATAAAAAGCAAAATGATACAACGCTCCTTGCTCCTTGCACCTTTTGGCCTCTTGCTCTTTCTGCTGCAAGCGACGCTCACAGCTGAGCTCTCAGCTCCTGTGTGATCGCGGCCTACTTGTAGCTAATTGTACACAATGCTGGAACACAGTGGTGAGATGCATCATTCCGTCAAGCGTCGTCAGAATTGTGTGTGACGGATGGACGAAGGAAGGAAGGAAGGAAGGGTGGGAGGGAGGAAGGGAGCAAGGGAGGAAGGAAGACTGGTCCATAGTCTTCCCCCCCGATTTCACTGTGGGGAACAATGAATTAAAGGATAGCCCTGCTAGAGAAACCAAAGACCAATCATTTGATTGGAAACATTGCAGACATTTTCATTCTTCATTTAGTTAACAAAGCTGTTGATGTTCAGTCTGATGCTATGTGATGGCGAAGAAGAGTGGTTTGCCTGTATGTCAGAGGTGCCTGGTTTGTTTCCATATGCATTTTTAAAAACAATGACAAAGTTATATATTAAACTAAAATTACAACATTGCAGTCAAATATGCAGCATCCATCAATGTTTAAAAACACTGATGATTTTGATGGTATCCTCTAAAATGTTCCCAGTTTTACTGTACTTGCATGCAAACAAACAACTGTTCAAACGGCAAATATCTCATTTTAAAACAAAACTGGTGAACTTCTGTCATATGTTGTCATTCACGTGAATTGGTTCCCGCCTCGGTCAGACCTGGAGGTGAAGAGCTTGAACAAGCGAGCGTCCGGCCAGTCGTTCGAGGTGATCCTGAAGGACGACCAGTCCCCGGACAAGCCCCAGCCTCAGCCCCTGCTCTCCCCCCCAAAGAGGGAGATGTCTCTGGAGGAGCTCCAGAAGAGGCTGGAGGCCGCCGAGGAGAGGAGGAAGGTAAGATCAGATCTGATGGGTAAGCTGTATATATATCTGACAAGGGTCAGACTAACCAGGCTTATATCTTCAAGGACAGCCACCTGCAAGCCTCCCCCCTCCTAGTATCGTCTCATGATGGTGTTTGTACGGATGTTGTATAAGTGGGTCTCAGGAACAATAGGATCTTGTCTATGCATGACAGTCATAAACCCTCACATGGAAAGCACATGAAAGCACATGATGAACTCATGATAATCAATACATTCGAATAGTACATATTTTCTCTACAGTCAGTCAAGCAATTATGTACAGTAGTGAGACTAAAATGAGTTCTGGAGGTAGACCGATATAAGGGTTTGTTGATATTAATATTGGTTGGCCATTTACCAAAAATCAGATCTGCTCCAGTCAGTGTGATCCACCTCTGATATGATGGATATGATGCAGTTTGACTGATTCCATATTTATTGCAGAGTTGATCAATACTGGTTGTCTATGGGAAGACTTGAACCAGAACTGATTCTAATGAGACACTTTGATCAGATTCCACACAAGTATAAATGATGTGATGACAACTTTCCTCTTCTTCTGAGAGTGTGTGTTTGCTATACCATTCAAAGATTATGTAACTCAAGATGCCTTTTGATATAGTTGATATATTTACGAGCACAAGAGTCATTCTTTCTCTTCTGAACTCCCCCATGCTAAGTGTTAACATGCTGTGCAGCTGTTCCTATCTCTTAGATAATGGGAGACTAGGAATCCTCGGAGAATAATGAGTGTTTATGACCAGAAAAGAAGGAGTTCACTTTTTTCTTAAAGTGTACGATTAACAATTATTATTGGTTGGCATACTGAAGAAGTAACCTTTAACCAATGGTAGCAATAGAAATGACCCGTATTTTCGTAAACCTGAATATTCAACACTAAAATTCTGTGTATTCCTTTCAGAGTTTGAGTTTCTTAGCTCCCAAACTGCAGCTTGAATAAACTGTCAAACTGCCAACCCTGTCATTCCTGGAGTAGTAGTAGTAGTGTTATCATCCAAAACAAAACAAAAAAACAAAAAAAAAGTGTTATCATCCTGGTTTTCAATGGAGAGTTTTAGTGTTCAATTGTCTAAATACTGTTTCAGAGGCTTTTCCACCCTGACAAGAATACAATTCCTTTGCGAAACACTGAACACTTGTAATTTGGGGGAAAGAAAAGAAATCAGTATCGGCCTTGAAATACTTGTGTCGGTCTAACTCTAATCACTTCCCGGATCTCCGATTTTTTATGGCTGTGGCTCCTGCTCAGTCATTTCCTCATTTGTTCTTCTGTCAACAACGAGAAGAATCATTCTGCATATTTATAACTGAATAGTCTATTGTTCTATTGTAGTGTTAATCCACTGATTGTAGAGAACTTCTTTCACACCACATCACACAGTTGGGGTTGGATTCGTTTATGTGACTTAAAAATCAAATAAAGCACATTGCACAAGAACACTGCTCCGTCTTCTTCAAACAGCAAGTCTTGGTCTATACAGAGTTCACCCTCTTAGGTCTGACAACTTTGATTGAGTAGTTGAATTGCTCTATCGCTTTGGTTTTGATTCGTTCCCTACACCAGAGGGAACTTCAAGGGTCACCTTAGATTATGGAATAAGGAATAGTTTTATCAGATTTTGTGTATTTGTAATTACACGAGAAT
Source organism: Centroberyx gerrardi (assembly GCF_048128805.1). Taxonomy (NCBI): domain Eukaryota; kingdom Metazoa; phylum Chordata; class Actinopteri; order Beryciformes; family Berycidae; genus Centroberyx; species Centroberyx gerrardi. The sequence goes on along the minus strand of NC_136001.1, from coordinate 6,100,871 downwards.
AAAAAAGTAGTAGCTCTACTTTTTCATTGTGATGATTTAACTTCAGCCCTGCACCAAGAAGACCCTGCTCTTCTTGTTTGCGTTGTATTTTTAATTGCATGCCTTGAGTAAACCAGTTCTGTTGGTTTTTCAGAGACTAGCACAGCCCTCTTGGTTATGTGGGTTCTGTCTTTGAATGGGTTCATCTTGGCAGACGATGATGCTGAATGGTATGCAGGGTAGGGCCAACACACATGGAATAATTACAGTGTTACCTGTGGATAAGTTGCTTGTTAACGAAACAGTTTCCTAATCCTATGAGTAGAAGCTGGTTCTCAAAAGGTGGAGGGTCCATAGATTGTTATGTGATCATTTGCACCAAACAATATCAAATGTGGCCAATATGAAAATATATTCCTAGTTATACCCAAACTTAAAGGCGTTTTATTAAGCTGCAAGGTAGCCGCTGACTTTTCCCCCCTTTTCTTGAATCCCTGCCACCGCATGCCACCACCATCACCAACTCCCATCATTTCCCTGACACCCCCCTCCCTCCCTTCCCCTTCCCCTCCCAAACATCTCCATCTCCCGCTGGGCTGCAGTCCCAGGAGGCCTTGGTGCTGAAGCAGCTGGCGGAGAAGAGGGAGCACGAGCAGGATGTTCTCTACAAGGCCCGCGAGGAGAACAACAACTTCAGCAAGCAGACCGAGGAGAAGCTCAACCACAAGATGGAGCTCAACAAGGAGAACCGAGAGGCCCACCTCAATGCGCTCAAACAGCGGCTCCGCGAGAAGGCAAGGCTGTCGTTCATTTTCCATGACTATTTTAAGCATTTTTCATTTGTAGTGATCGTGAGAAATATGATAGTTCCTTCATTCTTGTGGTCTTGTGCAGAGTGACTCATTGCAACAGCAGACTGAATTGATTGGTTAAAATGCTGTTCAATTGCTATTCACCCATTGGTCACTTCACCTATAGGCGGAGTCACTACACCTGTGGACAGTCTTTCCTCTACAGAGCTATAAATACACTGTCTTTATACTCAATGCTCTGAGGAAGACATAGTCGAAAAACATATAAGCATTGCTCTGCAAAATAAAGACTGAAATTTCACAGGTGGTGGACCATTTTGTTGAGAGGTGCGGACCATCTCACACATCTATGACTTCACCCTGGGACCAGCACCCCGACCTATCAATTTAACGAAGGCTGCTAGCAGTAGCAGTAATCAAAAAGATTTGAATGAAAGGATATGAATCCAAAACTGAAAAGCGTTTTTTAACCTTTCGCCGGTTTCAAAACTTCTTTTTCACTTTCAAAATAAAGATAGGAAAGTAAGTCCAAGGTGAGAAGCATAGAAGTTGTTTTTTCTGCCTTTGTAACTTGTTGGTGAAACATTCTAGGCATTTTTTCTGCAGTTTACCATAGATGGGCAATGCGCTAAGCAATGGCACAGGACCAAATATGTGTAAATGCTTTCTGAAAACAAGATATGAGGAAATGAAGCCTCAATTATCACTGTGGGGAAATTTGGTCACTGCCGCACCAAATAATAAGATGCATCAAAGAAAAGTAGAACCTAAATAAGAATAGAGCAAATGGGATGGTATCAAACATAAAGCAACCAACAAGAACAATAACACTATGTTCAAGAACATATTAAATGGAATAAAAAGTAGGAATAAAAGACCATTGAGCAGCAGTATAACTTACTGAGAAACAAAAATGAACGAGATGATCTATGATGTTAAAGTATTTTTGAAAGAAATGAAATATATGCAGTGTGAAATAAGTGAGAAATGAATGAAAACGGTCCTAGATGATTAAATGGACAATGTTGAGGCAACTCCTGAGTCAATGTTGCCCAACAGAATTGCTCGAAATGTTGCCCCATGTGTCACTGCCTTAAATTGTAGTCACTTTGGACACAACACTAACTTGATTTGCATAATATTTGACACAGATACAGATATGATGCAACTGTCCCTTGTGCTACTGAACTGGGCTGAGTGCCAAGGGAGAAACCTGACTTGGGTGATAGAGGAAATGGTGGCGGGTGAGAGCAGGCATGTTATCAAGTGATGACAGATTTATGATTTATTTCATTGAACTAGGCCTGTGACACCTCAGCATTATATTCTGGCACTCAGAAACATAGTAGTAATGCCCACTTCTGCTTCCAAAAGTGTATTTCATTCTATAAATTGGGAGCTAAATGCTAGAAGAGGAGTGAGGAGATCTTTTTCTTTTACAACTGCTTTTGTCTTGCTCATGTAAAGACAGTTTGGATGTGTATAAAACATTCTTTTCTTAATCTGATTCTCAGACCTAAAATTTAAGGGTGACATTTCAACACTGATTGGGAAATCTACAAATATAAAAAAGTAGTGGAGAACCAGAAGGAGAAAAACCTTCAGATGGGCCAGATGTCTTCAGGTCCTCTACCACACTTCTTAAATATTACTACAAATAATCCAGACAAATCCAGTAGAGTTCAATATGATATAGGTTTACTGAAAAATCACACAGAATACAAGTAAACCGAGCTGGTCCATGAAGCAACTAACTTTGTTCCACAATACACCTCTTCTTTATACTCTTTTTCATGCTCCTCCTTTTGTGGGTCTTGGCAGGAGTTATCTCCTGCCCATTTTCTCCTAAACTTTTCCTCTTCTCAATACACCATTATTTACCTGTCCGGTCTACTTCCCTTTTTTATAATTAATGGTGTCAACGCGACCTCTCATGCTGATAAAAAATCATTTTAATTGGGGATACGCACACACTCATTTCAATAAGTCAACATATGCCTTTCTGTGAACATTAACACCCTCATATGCTGGGTATCATACTAATTATACATTCACTCAACTATTCAGGTGAGTCAAAATTTCCCACAGTAGGTTAAAAGGTAATGACAAGTAAATGTTGTACAGTATATGTAATATAGCAGGAAGCTCACCCATCCAGACTGTCCATTCATGAGTGGAAATCTATTTATTCTATTGTATTCCCCCCCCCCTTTTTTTTTTTAAATATAGAAGGCAGGGGAAATAGGCCTACACCCCTGTATACAAGAATCAGTTGTCATTATGGAGTTCAGTGGCTGAGAAGAGGGATTAACTGGGCATTAAAGAGTGGTTTCCATAACCACAGGCTAGTTTCTAAGCAGAGTTATTATCATTGCGTAACATTCCTGACGTGGTTTCACCAGTTCAACGGTCAAACCTCCGGAAGCGCACGCTGTGTCATGATGTGGTTTCATCTTGCCATTTACACAGAAGTCCCTCCACCTCTCATTATTTCCTTAAGTTTCATTTTGTTTCATGTCTGTCTGAGAGATTGTTTATCTGTTGCAGGAAGTCCATGCAGCCGAGGTACGCAGGAACAAGGAACTTCAGGCTGATCTCTCCGGCTGAAGACGTTTTCTAAGCTTTTAGCAAGCCGTCGTCGTCTGCCGAGCTTGGGTTGGGAGTTAATGCCACTTTTGAAAATCTTCTATGTGTCAAAACTTTCCTGTTGTTCAGTATTCACCGACATCATCCTCCTCCAGTTCCAGCGCACAAACCAGTAGTCTTATCACCAAATAATGTTAACTCATCTCTGTTTTATTTTTTGGAAGGAAGTGCAGAGATACCTACATATTCTGATATCGGAGACAAGTGTAGTTGAAATAAAGTCCAATTCTGAGCCAAATAAGGTCTTTGTTCATTTTATGCTGTGGGTGAGTAGAGGTTTTGCAGTCACGTCACATCTCCTATCAATCACATCTGGGTGTGCACAAATGCTGCCTGACAGAGAGATTCAAAGATTGTGGTGGTGTGTGTCAGTTCATTACAGGTATTTGTTTCGAAATTTAGGTTGCTATGACAGTAAACTGCCTTGCACTAGCCTGTTTGCCCAAACTAGTCTCTACTCCAAAGCATTATGGGTTGTAGCTTGAGAAGATCAGCTCACTTTTAGATTTTGCTAGCTAGCTAACCAGTCAGTAGGCTCATTCAAAGCAACCGATAATGTTGACATGCGACTACTAGCCACAACTGCTAGCTTCTACTAGATACATAAATTAGATGTTTTAACAACAGGACAGTGATGATTAGCTGAGCAGATACTAGCTAGCTCGCGTGCTGACATTATCTAAACACAAAATCAGATTTATCACTGGCAAAATGGTCAGTTCCCAGCCAATAATGGCACAAAAATGAACCACGTCTATTCAATGTTAAAACATCATGCCTGAATTTACCTTTTAAGTACCACTTTATTCCATTGTACTCAAAACAACAAAATGTTGTTACACCTTAGTTGATGATTAGTTGAATGGTTGTGGTCTAAAATTACAGTGTATTTTCTGATGAATGTGTCTGCCTCTAATCTGAATGACAGAGAAGTCTCGAGTTCTAAGAAGTGAGAAAAGAAGGGCTGCAGGGCAAAGAGGAGGTTATGTTTTCTCACCCACTTAGAAACACATCTGGTGACTTTTCAGATCTATAATTAGATTTGGATCAAAGTATCTTTTGCATAGGCTATAGCCACTACTTCTGCTGATCCAAAGCACTGTTAAATCCATTCTGAACCTCACCTAACAACTCCAGTGTACGGTTTAAGGTCATTTTGAATAAATTGTGATTATATTCTAGTACTGGCATTCTTGTGTAGCCCAGGGTATCATGAGCATACGGACAGGTTGTCTGATCATTGCTATTATTGTTATTTAACTTTACTTTGAACAAATCTGGCCCTGAGATCCTGGTTCAGGTCCCATGTTTGATCTCAGGGCCATCCTAGTGAAAAAGAACTACAGTAATCCTCAGTTTTGTAGGATACAGCAAATATCACAGCAGAACTTTAAATCCCTATAGGAATATTAGGCTATAGTGACACTAACTGGAGATACAAAATACCATAAAGTACCATATGGTCACTATAAACTCACTATTGAGCACCACAGAGTCCCTATATACTTTAAGTCCCTATAGGAACATTATAAGGATACCAATAGAGGATAAAAAAAAAACCTTAATAGAGCCACTACAAATTCACTAATGGGCACCACAAACACACTGTAAGTCCCTTTGGGAATTTAATAATATTACAGTGATACTATAAAAGACAATGTACAATAAGGCTATAGACTCAGTATCACCGAGTCTTTATAAGTCTCTATAGAAATGCTATAGGAATATTAGTGCAGACGGCCACCATCACAAGGCAGTTCAGTTGTGTTTGAAAATGCACACTGAGTGGGAGGAGGTGTGTGTGTGTGTGTGTGTGTGTGTGTGTGTGCGTGTGTGTGTGTGTGTGCGTGTGTGTGGGAGGGGGGGGGTAAAAGAGCGCATGCCTATCTTTTTTTTTTTTTTTTTTTCAACCTGGCGCTGACGCAGAATAAGAGAAACGAAAGTTATCCTGTTCTATGCAATGGGTGTGACTCCACATAAAAGTCCCATAAGCAATCAGAGGTCCGAGCCTCCAGCTGTTCTCCGGTGTCACGGAGGGTTTGTGGCCGTCTTCACTCCTGACTTCAGAGCGGTGAGTCCGGATGATGCCGCGGGTGAACCCGCCCGTTAAAATGTTATTACTGATTAATTGCCTCAAGTTAGCTTATCACATGAATTAATATTAGCGATATAGCAACTTGTATGACGTTAACTATTGATTATTTGAATCTCTAGGAAATAACACTGAGCCGCTCCCACACTGACTCCAACAGTAAAGCTTATTATTGTTGTTAGTAGTAGTAGTCGTAGTGTAGGCTAGTAGTCGTGGTCGTAGTAGCAGCTTTAATCGTAGTAGTAGAAGTCGTATTTGACGTTTTTGCTACAGGATCAAGTCATAACAGAGTTAGAATTTGCTTTTATTAACAAGCAACAATAAAGAGTTCAAATTCAAATGTGGTATTTGTTGCTGAAATGCAAATGTAGGCTATTTGACATAACCAATTTCCTACAATTTAAAACAAGCCATTTGATCCGTTAAATTTGAGCCACTGGCTTCCTCTGTGAACGTCTATGTTGTTGTTGTGCTTGTATTATTAAAAAGAAAAATGCACAACTGCGTCATCTAGTGGATCCAAGATGCAAGTTTCAGGAAATAGGCAGGTCTGGACCTTCTTTCATGTAAATCTGTGGTCATTTCCATGGTTTGTGACCATTTCAGTGTATGATTTCTATCTACTCAGCCACAACATTTAAAATAATTATTTATTTCAATTGATTAGAATGTCACTGCTCTTTATAACACAAACACTATTCAGGATATTGTTCACATGACTTGTTGTAAGCTGAGATGAAGTGTGAATCCTGGTGGTCTAGGCCTTGAATTTTGATGACATACTCTCCAAACTAGAGAGGGATACAGATAAACAAACAGAAGAATAAAATGTTTGTCAAAATTTGACTCTTTGAATGGCTTTATGAATTGAAAGATATATAAAGTAGTCTACTCTTAGGCACACTATTCTCATCATGTCTTTTTCTCTGCTGTTATCTCCTTTAGACACAATAAATCAAAGGAGGAATTTTCCTTGGATGCAGACTTCAACCTTCAGATTGCTTTCACCTTACTCAGCCCACATCCATTACTTTAAGTAGGACTATGTAGTTATCACAATGTCAACGACATGGACTAGTGTGTCCACACTGACCCCGCTTTTATCGAAGCATAACCTCAAACTTGTATGCTCTGAATGCTCTGTCAGAGAGAATGAAATCGCTTACACACTAAAATCAGTCTACCACCAGTGTGCACGTAATCTTCTGATCTGCAAAACCAAAGCCGGTAGCAAATGGAGGCCTGTTTCTAGACGTCCTGAATTTCCAAACCCAAGTCAATATGTCGTATGCTGGTTCTATAAGGAGGGCTTTGGTTGCGCAAAACACAAGAACCGGTGTACCTTTGCCAGAAGTACTGAGGAAGCTGAAGTGTGGAACTTTGAAAAGTGTCAGCGATTAGACCACTTATCTATTTGTAAACTCATAGCTCAGTCTGAGAGAAGTTCTACTCAACTCAAAAAAGTTGAATCTCTGGATGACCTCTTAGCAGCGTTAGACTTGAAAGCTGTGTGTTCTCAGTGCTCTGTCCAGGAGAAAGAAATAACATACACAGTTAAGTCAGTCAGTCACCAATGCAGTAGAGAGCTGCTTTTAGCCAAAGACAAGGGCTCCAACCAATGGAGGCCTGTCTCCCACCGGCCTACGTTCAGAAACTGTGGCCGAAATGTCCTTTACCAAGAGTGTATGTTCTTTTCAGAGGGCTCTGGTTGTGGAAGACATGGGCAGGAATGCACATTTGCTAGGAGCAGTGAAGAGGCCATTGTGTGGAACTTTGTTAGAGACATGAACATAGATAACAACAAGTTAATCAAACTTCTGTCTGAACCTGATTTGAGGCAACCAGAAAACGACGCTGAAAACATATTCCAAGAGTTTTCAGGTGAATTCCTCAAGCTCTGTAAAGATTGTTTTCTTGGTAGTCCACAAAAAATAACAGTTAAAAGGTGGAATGACACTTGTTCAGCAGATGCAGCACACGCCTGGGACCCAGTTTTAGTCCATCACTTATGGGACAGTCAAGGAAAGGAAGTCTACAGCCAGGTGCGCCCTGTTCCCCCAGACTGCAGATTTGAGTACTGCAGTCATGTTAGGGAAAGTAAACCCTGTTGGCACGAGGCCAGCCAGTGCCAGTCTGCCCACAGTGAGGTGGAGATGGCAGTGTGGAAGGCAGAGAGGCGCGGGCTCTCGGTTCGACCGGAACTCCTTCAGCTGAGCCAGCAGCAGTGGACTGGACCCAGACAGGTCACCATATACTGCAAAGCCTGCTTCCTGGTCTTGCCCTCCCCGGAGAGCTTCTTCAAGCACTGCGCCTCCTTGGAGCATAACCAGATGATCTCTGAGGACACCACCATCAAGTGGAGAGGTCGGCCGCCTCCCCACAACCGCCGAGCAGAGTTCTGGCTGTGTGAGAGGTAAACAATTCTGAATGTTTTTCCACCATATACATTTATGCACCTTGAAATGATAACCACGGCCCTTTTCAACCTGGACCAAAATCTCATCAATTGCTTCACTATAGACCTACGCTTACGTCAACTACAGTCCTAATGGGCCAATGGACACTCAAGAAAATCAAAAGCACCCAAAGCATGTCTTTTTCAACATATTGATTTCTCACTCTAATAAGACATTTAATTAAATTTTCAGTTTATCCATGACCTGACAACTTTCACTGTTTATTTTGCTCTACTTTCACACAGCGGTGCATGTAGACAGGCAAACAGGAAACAAGAAAGTGCGAAAGTAGTGACAAAGGTAACACCAAAACTGTAACAAGGAAGTGCTAAAGCAATGGCAAAGGAAAATTTCTCTGTCAGAGAAATGCATGACTTAAGATAATTTTCCTTTACATCTTTTTACCAACATGTCTCGTTACACAGCAAACAATCAATGTGTTGAAAAAGACATGCTTTGGGTGTTTTTGTAGTTGATTTTAGGAGTCCCCTTTGGCCCTATACGACTGTATTGAAGAACCAGGACATAAGTAGCTCTATAGTGAAGCAATTGACAAGATTTTGGTCAGAATCAATTGGTGTGATGAAAAAAGGATGGGAAAATAGGGTCCAGGTTGAAAATGCCCGGAGGTATGCTTCAACATTTTTCCGAATGTGCCACTGTACAACTTGCACAACATTTCTTCCTAGGCCAGAAACCTGTGAGTACGGCAACAACTGTGTGAAAGCTCACTCTAAGGAGGAACTGCAGGAGTGGCTGATGCGTGCCAAAGAAGAAAAGGAGATCAGACATAATATTGAAACCCAAGGCCTCATGTCCTACGGTGAAAGGCTCTTGGAGGAATACAAAAACAGCAGCAACGAAGTATACATTGTAAGTACGAGGCTCTAATCTTTTGGGGGGGGGGTTTGGGTGTTTTTTTTTAAGAGGCGGGGCGTCCTTGTGGTTCTTGGCTGAAGTGCATACCGTGTACCCACAATGCCTTAGGTTTGAATCAGCCTGGGACCTTTATCGCATGTCCTCCCCCATCTCTCTCTCCCAGTCTCTGTCAAGGTCAAGGTAAACTTCATCATCTCACAAAGAGAACATTGTTGTGCTGCCAGGCACAAACCGACACTCAAAAAGACGATACATGAGTACATTTATACAGCATACAAAGCATAAAAATAGGAGGGAAAAAATAAAACAGGATAGTAGTTTCTATAAAGTGAATAAATAAAATCCCCCCTCTTACTCTACTGTAGACTATCAAATAAAGCCAAAAATGGCCAAAAATAATCTTGCTTTTGCTTTATTTGATAGACTACAGTATAGAGAGAGGGGATGACGTGATAAAGATCCCAGGCTGGATTTGAACGCAAGGCATTGTGGGTACACGGTAGGCACCTTAGCCTTAGCCAACTAAGCCACCACGACGCCCCCGGAGATGCAGATCTATTGGTGTAATTTAAGAATATATCCTAAATATGAGAGAAAATTATATTGATTTGTAATTTTGCAGGAGCTGTTGGTTACAGACTAAATACAGCAGAATTTTGGAAATATTACAAATGAATAGTTGGCTGAATTTATTATTCATTTACACATCATGTATCCATTCTGATTCATAATATTGTAATTAACTATTTGATTTGTTGAGCAGATGTCAGAACAAGTTGATGATGTCAGTGTCGCTTGTGATGAAGAGTTATTCGTGGAGTGTGAGCAGACAGATGCAAAACGGCAATGGAATTTCCATGTCAACACAGAGGTAAAGATAAATTCTCATTTTTATAAGTTGGGGAAGTTGCTTTTCCATTTATGTCTGTGAATAAGAGCTAGCTGTCTGAAGTCAGCTGTGATAAGTTCTTCAGACAAGTCAAAAGATACATGGGAGATTTTAGTCATTTTCAGATGGGGCTGTGTGGGTTCTTATCATGCATTCATTTTAAAACAGCACTTACCTTTAAATCTAAAACATTGTTTTGAGCCATTGGCTGTTGCCTAAATGAAATACACCTAGAATGTAGATTTCATAAAAAAGATTTGACATGTTTGGTCTTTTGATTAATGATCTGTAAACAAGTCAACTAGGCTACTTAAAGGTATACTGGCCCATAAACAACTTCAACATGGTTAGATTATGAATGATAGGAGAGGATGCATTATTTGAATTTATGACTGAGGTCTATTTTGTCTTCACTAGAAATTGGCTTAGATGTGTTTTCTACATTGCCTCTAGCCTCTTGAGGAAAATTCAACATCATAATTTGTTACTGGGACTTTAAATTCATGTTGGCCTCTGTATTGTCCTGCCCAGTTTGTTTCATTTGTATGTGTAACGAACTAAAACTATTGCCTAATATCAACTTCATTTGAGAGAAAATTGTTCGTATGGTTATTCCATGCAGACAGCAAAATCCAACACAGATATACAGATTAATGGCCTAATGATTTTTTATTTGTTTGGCATTTCCCACTGCCAGATTATATCTTAAGTGATCATTAATTTGGATATTTAGGTTACTATCAATATAATCATGGTGTGTGTGTGTTATTTGGAAATTATAAAAATATCAATTTAATAAAAGTATTTGCTGAGATTTTTATTATGAAGCAACCAAATGTACTTATTCATATCCACAACTAATTTTAGGTTAGGGCCTGTTAATGCACAGAAAAATATCATGCTTTATTTCTAAAAGCCACCAGGCTCTCTGGACTTATTCCATCTCCTCTTCAGAGCACATAAGTGTTGGGGCTGCAGCTGTAACAGTCCCTCCATTAGAAGTAAGCTACTACTGCTCAGTCAAAGAAGGTAGCTGGCAGCCAAACCTTTTCATACTTTTTTGCTGGTGGATGGGACACTACAGGTAGACAGGAATATTCTCTTAACTGGTTCATTCATAGCAACAGGGAGAATCAATCGCAGGGTATCAAAGGTTCATGTAAACAGATTAACCTGAATAAGACCTTAACCAGAGTATGGCCAATACTCCGTGCATGTAAACACACGGTTCGAATTACGGGGGGGATTGGGGGGGTCTGACCCCCCTAATTAAGACTTGGACCCCCCCAAAAGAGGTAAAAACAGCAGGTCGGGGGGGTCGAAATATTTATATATCCTTCTTACTTGTAATCGTAAATATTACAATATATTTCCCATATTCATGCCTAGAAGAATCTTGTAATACGATTTCAGACACCCCTAAAGTGGACCATACCATTTCTTAACCTTGATGTTAGTTGAACGTCTCGTCTGCCTGCCTCACTCAAACAAGGCTTTAAAGTCTATGCTCGCGTGCGTCGCACAAGCCAATGGAGACGCCAGGGCTGCCAACTCTCACGCATTGACCGTGAGACTCACGCAATTGACACTTGCACACGCTGTCACGCCACAAGTCCATTTTCTCACGCAGTGAAAAACAAATTCATCACTGATAACGTCGCGGCGCGAAAAGAGACACTGACAGCGCACGGACAGACGAGACAGAGCAGCACCGTGCAGCAGAGAGTTATTCAGACCATCGGGGGAAAGCGAGAAGAAATATACACAAATCTATTATATTGTAGGCCTAATTTATTCCCATGCATGTTGTTAAGAGTAATCTCAGTCAGCGGCTCTTCTGCGTCTCTCCCTCTCCTCTCGCGCCGTGCGCACGCAGGCGGGAGTGAGAGTGAGTTACTATGGTTACGGGGACGCTCTGTGTCTCTGTCGCTCTGAAACTTTCTCGCGATTCCATAATAGGTTTTTAGGTTAGTATGCCTATGCAAAGTCATGAATGTAAGCACCTCAATGCTGAAATCTAGTAATATAACATAATTTTACATTTTTGGTTAACATTATACAGGGTTGCTGTTTCTTGACTTAATCCAAGAGGTTAGGTGGTGTAGAAATGCAGGAAATTTGTTTTAAATTACTATTTTTTTTCTGGGGGAGGACCCCCAGACCCCCCTGCCAATTATGTAGAGAATACTTTGTTGGTGACCCGTGACTACAAAAGTTGTTGTGTGGTACGTGCCCCATGAGCTGGTGTAATGGATTTGATTCACTCTGTGTAAACACATCCAGTGGCGACCTTGTACTGTTGGAATGTGTAGGTATAATGTTCACAAAATCATCGCAATCTTTTGGTTTTGGTTCATCTCCATGAGTTGAGGAAAAAATTAACTCGTCACCAAAGAGTTTATGTCAAAAACCTTACAGTTTTATCCAGAGGTGGGGACTCGAGTCACATGACTTGGACTTTAGACTTGACTTGACTTGTACTTTGATGACTTGAAAAGGTTTCTAAAGTCTTGACTTGAGATCTTGTGTTTGTGTAAATGACTTAGATTGAAAGTGATGAGATTTGTTCCAGCAGACGACTGAATTTAAATTCTGTTTTCTGAATTTGTATGGAATGATTTAATTTATTGAAGTTGAAACTGATTATAGAAATCAAACTCATGATGCTCCAAGTTTTTATCCTATATTTAAACCCATATTGCATTGAAAAGTCCTAGATATTTAGTTTTCTTTAAGATATTAAATTGATACTGGACTCTTTATTTGTTCTGACTTGACTTGGTGTTCTACATTTAGACTTGAGACTTGACATTAATCACATGGACTTGACTTGGTAATCTACATTTAGACTTGGGACTTGACTTGAGACTTGTGCCTCAAGACTTGAGACTGACTTGGGACTCAAGCAAAGTTGACTTGGTCACACCTCTGGTTTTATCATAGTAGGCTGATTACCACTTTTATGTGCAACAGAGACCACTTGTGCACGTGGCACTGCTGAAGCAGGAACCAGGAGCTTCATTCTCCCTCGGTGAAATCAGTTCAGAGCCCTGCACCTACCTCTCAGGTGAACGCCTCCAAAACTCAAACACGACCTGCGGCATCACTGTGTCTTTCACGTCCATCAACCTGGGTGTGTATGAACAGTGGTTGGTGCTGGATTTTGACATGAGACCGGTACTCTTACGGAAGATCAAGGTAAGAGTAGGACAGCCGTCGTCGGTTAACATTGAAGAACCAACTGTGAACGGCAGAACCTCCTCCGAAAGTGTTGAGCGCTGGCATCGAGGGAACAGGGCTATCATCCCGTGTTCAACCAGGACAGAAAAACAGGAAGAGCTGTTAAAGGAGTACAAGCCTCCTCAGATTAGCTTTCTGTATAAACCCATCAACGACAGACAAACAGCTCTGAATCCCGGGAACTACAAAGAAAGAATGCACAACTTCCTCTACAGTGAGGAACGGGCAGAGGACCAGGTTGTCTCAAGGTAATATGATGATTATCAATGATGCTTTTCCTTTCACAATGTTTGGTATTTGCACGCATTTGGTAAAAAACAAATTATTAATTTTGTTTTTTGTTTTTTCTTATTTACTTTAGACTAAATGTTTGTGGAGAAATTACTCTGTCGACCACTCTGCAATGTCAACAATTTGACATCGCTCCTCAGGGAGAACTGTACTGTGCCGTCTCGGTTCCTTGTAATCTCACGCCAGACACCCCAGAGGGATTGGCGCTGAGGCAAAGCATCCAGTCCGGTCTTATAGCACCACTATCTTCAAGTCAAAACTGCAAGGTCTATGAAGCCACCATCCTACAACACACCACTACTGAGAACAAAATACATTTGCAACTTTCCAAAAGATGCTGCTCAGACCTTTCTCTCAAACGCGATGAAACACATCAAATGGAGGTGCAGTTTCAGCTGAACCGTCACAGGTTCTGCCAGATGCACAAGGCTGTAGATCTCCTTCCAGATACAAAAAGAGTGTTACCAGACCTGAAGAACTGTGGAGTTCCTGTGAATGACATCCCATATGACAAGCTGAATGCAAAGCAGCAGTCAGCAATTGGTTTTATCACAGGGGATTCAGATGTCAGTGAAGCTGTGGCACCACTCCTCATTTATGGACCATTTGGAACTGGGAAAACATTCACCCTTGCTACAGCAGCCAGAGAGCTGACTAAGCAGCCTCAAAACAAAGTGCTGATCTGCACCTACACCAACAGGTATTTGTCATTAATACCCATGTTAATTTGGACTAAATTAGATAAATATTTGAAGAATTAATTAAATTGTCAGTATAAATAAATAAATGCATTTTCAAATAGATTATTTAATTTTAAATAGCAAATCAATAAAATCTATACTATTTTATTATTTATGTTCATTTATTTACTTCAGTCTTGGAAGGTGTGGCATGAACAATTAAATATTGCACAATGTACATTATCATTGCAGTTGCTTCAGAGAAACCCTCCACTTGATCTAAGAAATCAGAAGAATGACCATATCCATTTTGTCTGATAATCTGAACATATCTCCCACTATATCATGCAAAATCTCAATAGAGCCCACCCACTGGCATTGATGGATGATTGACAGATATATTTATTTCATTGCACACACCACATCTTGTGACACTGAAATAAATAAATGAAATAATGGATGAATAGGTAAATAAATAAATAAATGTTATATATGTGTCTGTTTATTCATATATTGAATTATTTATTCAACAACACCTATAACACTAATAATATAATCTTTTAAGTTTTGCTTTCCCAGTGCTAATCTTCTCGTCTGTCAGATTGTACTGGCACAAAGAACTATTAATTGTAATTTAGTGATGCCAACATATAGTTTCATCAGTGACATTTTTGTTCCTTTTAGTTCTGCAGATCTGTACGTCAGAGATCACTTCCATCCATTCATCAAAAAAGGACACCAAGAAATGAGGCCAATTCGAATTAAGGCAAACAAGCAAGGGACTTCTTTATCTACCACAGATGAGATTACTAAGGAATATTGCCTTCTTTCAAAAGATGGACAGCGTTTTCTGCCTCCCACAAAGCCTGCCCTGGATCAACACAAAATAGTCATAACTACCACAGCAATGGCAAGACATTTTCATGACCTAAAGCTCCCTGATGGGTACTTCACCCACATTCTAATTGACGAAGCCTCCCAGATGCTAGAATGTGAAGCCTTGATACCCCTTGCTCTAGCCGGGCCAAACACCAGAGTTGTTTTAGCTGGAGATCACATGCAGATGGGACCCAAGCTTTTCTCGGTGGAGGATCACCAGCGCTCCAATCATACCCTTCTCAATCGGTTGTTCCACTACTATCAAGGCCAAAAGTGTGATGCTGCCCAGAAGAGTAGAATCATTTTCAATGAAAACTACCGCTCAACCAAAGAAATCGTCGAGTTTGTATCCACTCAGTTCTATGTTGGCAAGAATGATGTTATCAAGGCTGTCGGAAATGTTCCAGCTCATCCAAATGGCCACTCCCTAAAGTTCCACCATGTTAGAGGAGAGTGCCACTTGGACAAGGTTTCCATGTCATGGTTTAATAAGGAAGAGGTTGCCAAAGTTGTTGAAATAGTGCAAGACATTCTCCAACACTGGCCATCCACCTGGGGGACCAAGGACGGAAGCTCAATCTGTGTTCTGTCAGAGGGATGTCAGGTAAATTAGGACTCTTTTTAGTTTTGACTCCAGTTATCATTGGAATGACATAAAAATACTAATTACATCAATAATAAGTTGCTCAAGTTTCTGTATGATGCTAATAAACACACATAGGATGGTAAGAGTTGTAAAAGTTTACTTACTTCAAGCTTATCTCTAATGTTTTTGATGGTTTTCTCACAGGTTCGGCAAATTAGGACAGCACTTGCGAAAAAAGGCCTTGCTCACGTCAAAGCTGAGAATATTGCAAATGTGCAAGGTAATTTTGGACTATTGTTTTGAAACTTGCTTCACTGCACCATTGTATCAGAAACCAAGCAAGACTAGGCTCAAAATGGTGACTTGTTTGACTATTCAAATATTGTATCGATATCAACATTAATATCTGTTTTCTTGCCATTTTGCATTCTGAAATTTGTCTTGATTTGTCAACAGGCAAACAGTTCAGGGCAGTTATACTGACAGCTGTTCAAACACGTGACAGCCTAAAATCATCTCACTTGCCTGGTCTGGAGCTGTTCAACGATGCCCGTGTGCTCAACACTGCCATGACCAGGGCTCAGTCCCAGGTGGTTGTGGTTGGAGATGCTGCTGCCCTCTGCTGCTTTGGGAAATGTTCAAGAATATGGAAGAGCTACATAGACCACTGCATCAACAATAACAGTGTTGGACCAAATCATCTTACTAAAGATTTCTTTGAAAGCGATGTTAAGGAAATTGCAAGGTTTCAAAGGTCTGAACACGTAGAGGAGAGCAACATGCACAGTGATGCAATTCTTCAACAGATGAAAGATGAATATGATCATATGATGGAAACAGAGTATAGTTCAGATAAAGACAAGAAGAGTGTGGAATTTGAAGCCTTTGATGAGCGCAAGGCATCATACAATATCACTGATCCTGAGAAAGATAACCTTTTGGCGTTATGTAAAAGACAACCACTGATGTACAAACAAGGAAAGTTGGTCATGGAGTCGTTTGACACGGGTTATGTCATACCATTTGACAGCCCCACCCAACACATAGGCCTGAAAGGAAAGAGCAACTTGGGCAAGTCCTTCGCTGGAGATGAAGTGGTCTTACAAACAACTTTCTCTCAAGGAACTTTGCAGAGTAAGGTGATAGGCATCACCAAGAAAGCAGAATCAGCCCGTGTGTTTGTGTGCATGCTTGAGGATGAAGATCATTGCAAGCGAAAACAGAAGTCTGAGGACCAATTCATCAAAAGGTTGATGATACCTATTACTAAAAAAGCCCCCAAAATACGCATACTGTTAAGCAAGAAAAGTAACAACTTGATTCCAGTATGGGAGCATACTGAAGGAGAGTGGAGGATTGTAACATATCAAAGCCTTGATGTAAACATCAAACAGAATCATGTATTTATGGTGCAAGTGATTGCCTGGAAAGACACATGTTTATATCCTTTGGGGAATGTCATAGATATTCTTCCAATTGGAAGATCTTTGGATGATGGACTAAGGATTTTGAATGAGGAATTCAAAGTTGTACCTGCCGAATGTGAATCAAATGAGGATTTTTCCTGGGCAGATAAGGACAGGAGGCACAGACAGGACCTACGTGACGTAATCACTTTCACTGTCGATCCAGCCACAGCAAAAGACCTGGATGATGCCATCAGTGTCAGAGATATTGAAGACCAATATGAGTTGGGAGTCCATATTGCAGATGTGGCAAGCTTTGTGAGTCCAGGTGATACATTGGATGAGGATGCAAAAACATGTGGTTCTACATATTACTTAAGAGGGAAAGAACCCAACCATATGTTCCCCCAAGACTTGAGCACTGGACACTGGAGTCTTCTGTCGGGTCATGATCGCAGGGTGGTTTCATTAATGTTCAAAGTAGCAAAGGGAACAAACCAGATCATTGGAAAGCCCACCTTTCAGCTATCACAGATCAACTCTAACAGAAAGCTGTCTTATGAAAAGGCAGAAGACATCATCTGTAGAAGACATGGGAAGAACCCCAAGTTTGATACAGTAGAAGACTGTGTCGCAGTGGCTTATTGTTTTGCAAAAGCCCAAAGAAAGGCTAGACTTGTGGACTGGGCTTATGCTCAAACCGATGATGATCGATTACCAGGGAAGCGGAGAGCCCATCTGATGATTGAGGAGCTCAGTGTATTATTCAACACATGTGTGTCAGACATTTTGATCAATACACAAAACACCAAGAACTGCACACCCCTTCGATGTCAGGCAGCACCAGATCCTGAAAAGGTTGAAGAATTAGAGGAGAAATATGGAGAACTCATACCACTGTCTTTTCATGTGAGGCACAGAGTTGACAATGACAAACAAGTACAAAATGACATACAAGTATCAAACAGCAAAAGCTTCTGCATTCTCACAAACGTGTGGAATGACATCCAGTCAGCTGCCAGAGACAATGACATAGACAAAATAGTTGACTTGGTTGCTGCAGATGATATCCACCCTCAGCTTGTGCCCTTGGTATCTCAGTTCAGAAGGTGCTTTGGTAAAGCTTATGTCATCCGTTCCAACTCTTCCCCCAAAGCAAAGATTGGGCACTATTCACTGAGCGTGAAGTCTTACACACAAGCATCCTCACCGATACGGCGGTACCTCGACATTGTCTTGCAGAGACTTTTGCACAACTTCCTATGTGACACTCCAGTGCAATACTCTCCAAGAGACATTGAGATGTTGTGTAATGAATCTGAACAGGACATCAGGACTGCTAAGGAGTTTGAACAAAAGGCTGAGATGATCTACTATGCAGTGAGCATGAAGAAACAAAATGCCTCAAAGCTAGCAATTATTGTTAGCGCAGAGCCAGAAAGAGACAGTTTCAGAGTGTCATTTCCTTTTAACAAGAACATATTTCCAGACAGTTTACCCATTATGTACAGAGATTTGAAATTGGAGGACCAACCACTCTATCCAGGAAAAAACTGCATGACTCTCACATGGAGAAGACGGATCTACTCAGCTGGCACTAAGCAAATCCATCAAGAGGTGAAAAGGGTAACTGACTGTGGTCCCTGTACTGAGGTTCCACTGACAACATGGAAAGCCATCGTTGCAGCAATTGACAAAGAAAAATGGGATGATGCTAAGTTACTCATAATGAGAGCTGATACAAAGCAACTGCCAGACTCTGGAGATGTTCTTCAAGTTGAGACTGATGATCAACATCATTATGTTGATGTCCGTGTCCAGTTGCGTCCAGGTGACACCCTTCAGGTCCAATTGACATCAGAGATAAAAAGAGGTTATCTGACACCCACTGTTCAGTTGGTGTGCATCAAACCAAAGTTTGAGGTTTGTGTGGATCATGTTCACAGCCCTATCACATGCTTCTCCAGATATGCAAACCATCCATCCAAGACTTGTTATGCTGACCCCCACGAATATGTGCACATCTGGAAACCATTGTGTGAGATGGAGTCCGCTGCAGCTGCAGTGGATGAAAGTGACAACATAGTCATTGAGGACTTGGTGGTAAACTTCCATCAAGAGCAGGAACACACACTAAAAGGAAGCTTCAACCTATCTCTCGCATGCATCAGTGCATGGGCTATTGGATGCAACCTTGCAAAGTGCTTATTGTGCATACGGAAAAGAGGTTTGAAGTCGACTTCAACTCTGGACTCTTCTGTAGAAGTGGACCCGAGCAGTTTCACATGGGTGGCCCATGGTGTCACATACAAAGTCGATGAACTGCAGAACTCAACAAATGAAGAAACTAAAGTGGAGTTCTACATCAATCACTTGCCAATGGAGACCATTCCAGATTGTGTCTTTCAGAAAGACATGCGTTACACAGTTGAACTAATCCCAAAGCTTGTGTCTGACATGTAAGTGCAAGTGTAGCTCACTGTTATTTTAACAAGGTAATATTGGTTACAGTAGAACTGCCTGGTTAAATTTAATTGATTATACCTTTTCTGAACTCTAATCTGACAACACACATTTAATCCAAATCACAATTTTTTTGTGATGACATGCAGTAAACATGTTCACCAACAGTTTCTTTTTCATTGTTTGACTAAATTGTTAGCACAATTCAGAAACTATCATTATTTCAACTTTTTCTTAGACGGAAAGAAAATGCTGTTGTCAACATTATGTCTGCATGCGACCTTGTCAAGAAAATAGCACTTGGACAACACATTCCAAGGGAGGGTAAGCCCATTGCTCAACTATTTACATCAAATTTCAACTATTCACATACATTTGAAACACAAATAAATATAGAAACTTGCTTACATTCCTTAAAGCAATATTCCACTTAATTTTAACATGGGGGTTATTTGGCACTTGACCGCCAAGAAAACCAGAATATAAACGAATCACCAAGATCGGATGCAGCTGGACGAGTTTGTAGCGTTCAGATTTTTACTTCCCATTCATTTGAATGAGGCCACGAAAATAACCTGAAAACTGACATTTAACACGTTGGTGAACAGATTCAACAACAGATCCCGCTACTGTGATTTTCAATTGACTGTGGGTCCAACGTTTTAGAACATAATTTCGCCAAATAACATTTTAATATACGAGATAGACGAGAACATAGCGGAGGCATGTATCCCTCCGCTATGTTCTCTTCTATCAATAAAAATATAGTGGGATTTGTTGTTGAATCTGGTCACGAATGTGTTAAATGTCAGTTTTCAGGCTATTTTCGTGGCCTCATTCAAATGAATTGGAGGTAAAAATCCAAACGCTACAAACTCGTCCAGCTGCATCCAATCTTGGTGAGTAGTTTATATTATGATTTTCATGGCGGTCAAGTGCCAAATAACCCCCATGTTAAAACTAAGTGGAATATTCCTTTAAGCATCATGTAAATTTGATTCCATTGTTTTTTCTAGGCTATTTGTTGAGAAAAGCTATTGCTAATGTTTTCCTAATTTTGTCTTTGCAGCAGTCCAATACAGTGTGCCCAGGGGGCAGCTCATGAGAAAAGAGCCTCCAAAAGGACTGCCAAAGCTAAACAAGAGTCAGTATGATGCTGTGGAGAAAGCTCTGAATAATAACTTCACACTCATACAAGGGCCACCTGGTAAGAGCAAGGACTTTTATATACCTTGATGCTTCATATATCATGGCAATTCTTAAGACATTATTCACATCTGTTTCATAGGGACTGGAAAGACAGTTGTAGGAGTCAACATTGTATACTGGTTCTGTGAGCTGAACTCCAAGTGCGACAGGAAATATCTTGACCCGAAAGACGGGAACAAGAAAGAAGTTATTCTCTACTGCGGTCCCTCCAACAAGTCTGTTGATGTTGTTGCAGGCAAGTTACTTTGTGTTTCTGCTGAAATGTCAATTACATTTCTTGCTTTTAATCTTTATTCACATGTATGAATACTGCATGTATGTCTTTGAACATTGGCATGTAGAGTACCTGTTGAGGTTTGGGAACAACCTGAAGCCCCTGAGAGTCTACGGCCAACAAGTGGAGATGCTGGACTACCCTTACCCAGATTGCACCCTTCAGTTTTCTCCAAGGTCGTTTCGCCAAGAGCACTCCAAACCAGAACTCAGGTATTGTAATCACAACATCCTAGTTGATGATATTCACTTATCAAATGTTTCCTTAATTATTTCTTAATATCGACATATTATCCATCATTTTAGGAGCATCGCCTTGCATCACCGCATGCGAGAGGACGAAAACCCTTTTTCAAGTAGAATAAAAGAATTCGACCACCGAATACAACTTGCCCTTGATAAAAAAGGAAAGGAACTGACTGCTGAAGAAGTGAAGGCGTAAGTTCAGATGCTTAGTTTGTTTAACTGGTTGAAAAATGTATATTCTTTTAATGTATGCAGTATTGCTGTATGGATTATTTTTCCCTCCTAGTTACAAAGAGGTTCTCACAGATGCTCGGAAATATGAGCTGGAAAGGCATGATATTATACTGTGCACATGTACAGTATCTTCCAGCCTCACCTTGACTAACACGGTCAGTGCACGCCAGATCCTCATCGATGAATGTGCAATGGCCACTGAACCCCAGGCCCTAATTCCATTAGTGTGCAACAAACCAGAAAAGGTGTGTTTTTCTTTGTATGATGACCCTGCTTAACATCAACACTTTAATATGCTGAATGTTGCTTTCAGTCCAACAACAACTTGCATGGTGTGACCACGCCTGTTGCTCTCAACATTGCTCTTCAGTATGTTTACGACTGTCTGTGTGATTTGCAGAGATTTAAATTTGGGACATTTTGTCTGAAATTTTAACGTTCAAAGCATAAGGGTTCTTAATTTGAAATCTTAATTTCAATGATCCTAATCTTTTTCACATTACGTATTGCCTTGTTTTTTGAGACTCAAGCAAACTGCATTCACACCAACGCAACCACATCATCATCCTGTACTGTCCAGTGGCTGATTTGAGCTAGCTGATTGCTAGCTGTAGCGCCACTAGTACATGATTGGCTGCTGAAGAGCAATGTGGCCTAAAATGTCTGCTGCGGCCAATTTTTCCCAGCGGACAAACAAGGAAATGAGGCAACTGTGTTCGACTGTTTGGCAACTGTTTTGGAGATGCTTTCGTTCTAATCTTGTAATTGTCGCATGAACATTAATGCACCATTAGACAATTATCTGTGTGTTTCATCCTGCTGTTCCCCTTGCATGAAGAGAGCAGTGTTTTGGTCATCGTATTCAGATGATGCTGAATTTCACAATAATATCTACATTTCCCCTCTCAGATTGTTTTGATTGGTGACCACAAACAATTACGTCCCATTGTCAAGAACGAGTATGTGAGGAAGCTGGGGATGTCCAAGTCCCTGTTTGAACGCTACTTTATAGTCAACAAGACCAGGGCAGTGATGCTGGACACCCAATATAGAATGGTGAGAACATGAAATGTATACAGTATCATTCAGAGTGTATGTACAGTATAGTAACTATGGCACTTAGCATTATTGTATGGTTGTGATTAGTGTTTTCAGATCACTAAGCGTATTCTATTCAACAATTGTCAATTATGTACCTTCAAAGCATGTGGATATATGCAAGTTCCCATCCGAGGAATACTATGATGGACTTCTGAAAACCGAGGTGGAGCGTCCAAACAGTGTCCTGCTTATTAACCGCAAGCCAAAGCCAATTGTGTTTGGGGACATCAGAGGAGAAGAGATCAGCCTGGTCGTGAGCACGGCAAAGGGCCACGAGAACTCCAAAGCAAACAAAGAAGAGAGAGACATAGTGGTACAGTATTGGGCCCCCTTTCTTTTGAATTGTTCTATATTAAACTGGATTACCATAACAGGTGAACGAAGGGTCACAGTTACCTTGGAGTCAAATAACCAGACAATGCTCAGTTTGTGACATTATTCACTATGTCCTCATCATTATCATTATTAATCATTGCTTTTGGTTTGGGTCTTATGCAGGTTAAGATTGCTCAAAAACTGGTGAAAGAATCCAATGTAGAGCAACAAAGTATTGTGATTCTGTCGCCCTACAATGCCCAAGTGTCAGAAATCAAAGCTGGCCTGCAGGATATCAAGATGAGCGGAATCCCCGTTACCACCATCACAAAAAGTCAAGGTGAGAGTATACCTCCCTGCCACCTACCACCCTTGCTCTGTCTAGCAATTGAAGTAGTCTGAATTTTTTCCTGATGTAGACAAGCTGTCTGGCCATGAAAATCTTATGATCCCTCTGCCCAACCCAAACCTTTACCTTAACTGACAGGTTCAGGTCTTAACTATCTAACGATCCAACTTTATGCAGTAAAACTACAGTATGCAACTTTTGGCCTTGAGGCAGGAAGTGTATTGTTAGTCCCGCCCTCCTCCCGCTCAGTTGGTCAAGTTCCCGCCCCAACACTTGTCACTTATCTTGATGAGTCATCTGCCTTGAACTGGTATCTAGTCTGAGGCTGAGGCCACCACAGGTAGCTTTGTTGTTCTTTCTTTTCTTACCGCATTCCTCTGTTGTTGTTGCTATGACTTCCCTGCTCTGTGGCCGCTAGACTTACCTTGATAGCCACAACCAGCTCACTGCTGGCCATACCCATACAACACACCCACAGCAAATGGTGTACGCCCCAAAATGTCCCCAACATTGCTGAAAAGACATTTTCAGGCGTGAACACACTTTTTTGTGTGTTCATGCCAAAAAAGTTGCATATTGCAGCTTTAAGTAAACCTGCTATATTTCAAGCTATCTGAAACTCTCTGCTATTACAGTGCAGGCCTGAAGGAACAAGGGGCAAACCCCCAACAGGGCTGGCTAGCCATGGCTACCATGTAACTAACAACATTTTGTCTTCTAGGAAGTGAATGGCGTTACGTCATCATCTCCACGGTGCGCTCTCTGCCGAGTGCGGAGATTGAGAGAGAGCCAGACAGAGGTTGGCTGTCCAAACATGTGGGCTTCGTGGGCGATCCCAACCAGATAAACGTGGGCATCACCAGGGCCAAAGAGGGACTGTGCATTATCGGTGAGATAAGTATAAAGTATGAGTAGAACTAATCTTAGTGGAACTTATCTGTCATTCCTGTCCACAGTCATGACTTGATACTGATTAAGTTTTTATGATTAAGCTTAGAAAATAGAAGGATAAAACAATAGGAGATTTCTGCTCTTCTGGCATGTGGTCTATAGTGGCATTCAGTGGTATTTGGGCGTTGCTGAGATCAGTATAACTGAGTTTGTTCTGCAGGTTTCCACAATTAAACATTTCTCTCTCCTCTCCTCCCCGCCTGTTCTCTCAAAGGGAACCAAGAGTTGCTGAACTGCAGTCCAGCTTGGAGGAATCTCTTCAGGCACTACAACGCACACGGCTCAGTCACAGAAGCGAAAAACATTTCAGTTCGCCATGTAGCCAGATAGTTTCCTCTGTTGTCTTTAAGAGACCCGGGTTCTCCAGGCACCAGGTCAGAGCCCTCGTAACAGCACAACTTCATTAAATGTTCATTCACATCTTCATTAAATTATGTTTTCAAGATTTTACTATGATATCCTAATAACTTGCCATGTTGTATTTTTGACAGTTTTGTAGCCGATTTTGGCAATGCCGACATTGTAACTGATGTTTTTGTTATGTCTTTTGTACTGTGATTTACTATCTGTGAATTTCTATTTGTGAATAAGAAATCCTGAATTCAATAATTCATTTTACATACAGAGCAGCTAAATCTAGCAGGATTTCATTGTTGTACATATGCTAATTTAAATTCCAAAACTTCAGGTTCAAAGACTGAGCTGCTCGTTAACTTGCCATTTTTTTTGCTTGTTGCTACCAACTGTAATATTTCTCAGCGAAGCACTGTACAATGAATTCATTGTTAAAATAAGGTGTTTATTTTAACTGTTGACACAGTTCATGTCATACACAATTTGTTTCATCTCTTAAGGTTTTGATATTTTAAAAGCTTTTGGTATTTTGTTGAAATGTATGGAATTATCACTGTATGAAATCACCTCTATGAGGCATTTTCCCTGTTTATTGATGGGTGAGTTGGCTTTTATTTTCACTTCAGGGTAGAGCGCCCCCAGCTGGCCATAACTCTGCATGTACCTCACCATTCCAGTAGCCCAGAATGTAAATATGAGTAATGAACAGTGACAATGTCAAACCTAACCAATAATTCAGATTGCTCCACAACACATAGGTATGATTTGATTTAATGTCGCTTAATTACATTGGGACCACTGGTACTTGGGATTTTGCCGACTCACATTTTAAAAACTATTTCTATTTCTTTTAAAGCCAAATCAAATAATTTCTAGGAGCTGGCATATCATTTACCGGTATACCTCAAGATTTGGTACTTTGTAAAGCATTTTAACCTTTAATAAATGTAGATGTGTAAATACTGTGTCCTGTGTCATTTAATATGATACTATTCCTAGTTATGAGTTCCCAGTCTCTGCTGTTAGGATTTTGGGACTAAATCTAACCAATTCTTTCAGATTAAAACTCTGCCTTTTTGTCTTGTCCCTTTAAATCAAGGATCATAATCACAGTTTTTACAAGCTGTTCATTTACATGATTCATCCCACTGACCACAGTGCTTTGAGGTTGATCAACCAACGCAGTCATTGGGGAAGTTACTGACTAGTTTTAGCATATATGATGAACTGAGAGTGAAACTTATTTCTCTCAAAGATGTTAGTTTCATTTTAGCCTAAACTGAAACTGAGGCTCTGAAGGAGACAGGCACAGACTTGAGTCACAGTTTGAATTGCTTGAGACTTGACTTGATGCATGAAGAGAAGACTTGAGGCTTGACTTGGGTTCTGGTGACTTGGGACTTGACTTTGACTTGTACTTTGATGACTTGAAAAGGTTTCTAAAGTATTGACTTGAGATCTTGTGTTTGTGTAAATGACTTAGATTGAAAGTGATGAGATTTGTTCCACCAGACGACTGAATTTAAATTCTGTTTTCTGAATTTGTATGGAATGATTGAATTTATTAAAGTTGAAACTGATTATAGAAATCAAACTCATGATGCTCTTAGTTTTTATCCTATTAAAAAGTCCTAGATATTTAGTTTACTTTAAGGTATTAAATTGACACTGGACTCTTATACTGGACTGGAAGTTAACTTGGTCACACCTCTGTAGTGATGCGACCCTTAATAGGGTTTTGGAGACACCTTTTCTTTATTCCCTGGACCTGTTGAATGACTAAAGGGAGAAACTGATTATACAGTACAAATTAAAGCCAATGTATAAATTCTCTGTGGGGGGGTTCATGTGTATTAGTGAATATTCACTACTATCCCCTAGAGCCAGTGATGAGAGAAGTTTAAAGAGTTGAGAATGAATTAGAAAAGGTAGAAGATGACTAAGAGACTACATGGGGAAATCTTTAGGAATACAGGTACTGCTTGGTCCAGATTGGTTTTAAGTGTTGGAAAATGAAGTTGGTTTGGGTAGGAAACTTGAGTTCTGAGTTCCCCAACTCTGTCTTTGATTTAGTGTCAACAGAGTAGTCTTGTTTATGTGTCTCTGTCATTGTCGATTCTTAAATTGAGCGGTATTCTGCTTTAAATGACTAAAAATTACTATTATATATCTTATGTTATCTTGTATTATGTAAATTATTCCTACATGGATTGTATTGTGTGTCCATGGAATGCAATACTGAGTTAATAGTGATCTTATCATACATTATGGTATTTTTGCGCACTTAATTGTATGTTTTTTTTCCACTCCTGTGATATTATGATAGGAATTTCTGTGGAATATTTTTTTGTATCTAGAGTAGCTGCATACTATTTTTAAGTTTTGCTGTGATATGTGTGTGGTGTCCTTCCAAAATGTGTTTATGATTACGATTACGGGAGGGAAAGTGCCAACTTATGCCATCTGCTGGTTGCATTCAAAGAAAAAAAAATCACTGTTCATTTTCCCATAGGGGGATTTTTAATAGCCCAACTGATTACACAGCTTGAACCTTCAGATATCATACATTTTGCGACACCAAGCCACATCAGCTATGAACGAGATAAAATAACTTTTTTATTATTATTATTATTTTTTTTTTTTATGCAAAGGTATAACAATGTAGCCTACTGATACCTGAAAAACATCCAATTCATTTTGATGGCCAGTTTTGCATACAAACAGCAGGGGGCGACATGACGACTTTCCCTCCAGAACCAAAGTCTGACATAATTTTGTCGGCTGTAAAGTTAACAAAATCCCTATGGAAAATATGAATGGGATTTGCAAGAAACGCAAAAAATAAACTATGTGCTACACAGGATTACTAGCTGTACTTTTTGTTCCATGAAATAAAATACATCCATTAACATCATCTTTGTGAATTTTGTCCTTTTTATATCAATTGTTGCTAGCAAAATGCTAATCATTTGAGAAAGAGGACTTCAGCAGTTACCTATCTGCCGTTTTGATGTGATAAGCTAAATATATTTGAAAAATCGAATAACTGTTGTTAGCAAAAATTTGAATTAAAAGTTCAAAATTCACAAAGTTGATGCTGGTGGTGGAACAAAACGTATATCTCATGGATAGGCACACAGCCCTTATTTGGGATCAGTCTGTCTGTGTATACTGGACTTAACATCATTCAGTCATCAACATTTTCCCCAAAATCAAGCCTAGTGATAATTGGAAAAAAAAAAAAAAAGATATTAGTAGAGGAAAAACTAATGATGTGACAGGAGTGATAGTAAAATGAATCAATTGTCGTGTAGCATGTTGACATTTTTCATGCTGCCTGTATAGTAAAGCCCTGTTATTGGGAACAGTGCTTAAGATTGTGTATTGTACTGAATAATTGGATGTATTGGTGTAGGGGTGCAGGGTGTAGTTCTGTGAATGTGCACAAGGGGGCGCATGGTACCTGAAACTGAATATGCAGCATCAATACAAACTAAATATTTCAGTAATGAATAGCTGAAACTATTTTGTTGTGCATATTTGACAGTTAGGTGTATTTTTTTTAAAAATGAAGTCCAGATGCTCTTCCATGTAGATGCTCTTCTTCTGTGTCAATACACGCGCGCGCGCACACGCACACACACACACACACACACACACACACACACACATCACATGCATCTGACATTTGGTGGACAAATCACTCTTGGTCCAAGGATCAACTGATTAGACTTTGGTGATGATCCAGATCTGGGATTTCTACCCTTTTGAATGATTATCATATTTTAGCCATAACTATTATGCTGCGTTCAAGTGCTGATGGGAAAGTCCAACATCCTATTGCTTTCACACGCTATTTTTTGGCCTCCGTTACGGAGGCTGCCGCTTTGCAAGTTGGAGAATTGACATGTTAGCAAACATTCCAGTGTGCAGGAATGAAAAAAGAAAAGATATATTTATTTAGTGGAGGGGATGAGCTTCATTGGGAAATAGACTTCTAGACGTTACGGCCCAGACATTCTGTCACCAGGGAGCGACGTCAGAGCGGACAGCTGAAGTCATCTGTACTTTGTTTTATAAGGGATGATGTCAGTGGAGGATAAAGAAAAGCCTGTTCTCTCCCTCTCAGACAGAGGGAAGAAAGGCACAGGCACACACGTGAAGAGTCGGACAATAACTGACAAATCCAGTCGATTATATCCATCACCACACTGAAAGAAAAAGGCCTTTAGATTTACTTGAAGGGGCCGATAAGTAAGTTCCTGCCCCATAGTACACAATGTCCATAATATATCTATAGGGGTTGATAGGGTTGATGGTCAATACCAATCACTCAATGATTACATGGGCAGGTGCTGAGATGTCTGACTTGCACTCATAAAACTATTTTTTGTGTATTTTGGAAGGTTTAC
Organism: Centroberyx gerrardi; assembly: GCF_048128805.1. Classification (NCBI taxonomy): domain Eukaryota; kingdom Metazoa; phylum Chordata; class Actinopteri; order Beryciformes; family Berycidae; genus Centroberyx; species Centroberyx gerrardi. The sequence goes on along the minus strand of NC_136001.1, from coordinate 6,072,129 downwards.
GCATTTCAGTTGTATGACAAATTTCTATCAAATTGGATGAAGTCGTTCTCAATGAAGTGCAGTATTTTTATTTATGAACTTGCATTAAATCAAGTATTACGATTTATGAAACTGACTCAAATAGAGCTCAAATAAACTGAATGAATGGATTTAAATCTATGTGCTCATTTTCTTAGCATCTAAATGACCGCTTTCCATCAAACTGAAATAATAAAAGTATACCTCATCTGGTTAGATCCAATAACAGTCAGACACTAGCTGATCTTAAATCAAACAAATTTGTTGGTTCTACTTTTTTATATTTTCTGGAAACTGTGTTTATTTGGATAAAATCAACTGAATCTTTTTTCTTAGTACCTAAGAGGATCAATGTTCAGTTTTTGAGTGTCCAGTTATCAATCAAGTACCACATTACCTGTGACTCCTATACCAACCAGTTGTATTGTTCCAACATGATTTTGTCATATCTGTCCTGTTTGTTTTACTTGTATTCATCCATACGTTTAGTCCATTTTGAGCTACATCATGTCGGCTCCATGCAATAGGAAAATGCAAAGCCTGCCCCTTGGACACAGCAACTGGATAATGTCACAATTTCCTGTATGTATAAAAGGTTGTGAGACACAAATATTGTGTTTATGACCAAATCTACACCAAAGCTGCGATTTGATTGATTTTTTTTCTTGATGCCGTATAAGCAGTGAGTTACACTGAATTTATGCTATTTTCTGTCATATATCACAAGCTAAGACTGAATTCTATCATTATTAGAAGATATGAATGTCATATATAGATATTATAATTTACTAATTATGATTATTCTATAAATAATTAGGGTGAGGGTTAGTAAGCACTTGTCATATTCTAACTGATTGTGTGATGGATTCAAGGATAAAGTCAAAGAACATTTAATAAAAAATAAAAAAAATTAGAAAATGTACAAAATTATGGGTATGGTCAATATAACAGTAAAGAACACATATCACTGCATTAATTAAAATTACCTGAGAATACATACAAATTAGACATAAATCACAGAAAACACGTATTTAACAAACAAATGAACAAACACAAATAAATATGCCTACATAAACCCACTGAAATGATAATGAGATGGTAACATTTTTATTAACAAATAAAATCAATGTGATTGGCAATACTAAGACACAAGAGGCCTACACAACAGATAAACTATGTACATACGGGAATAGAATTAAATAAAATGTTTAAATCTTGGCAATTGTTCAGTGTCCTTTTTTGCTTACATTTGCACTGGATGTTCAATATTTATATAGTGGTTGAGTGTAATAAATGTGGGCCACCATTTCTGACGTCACGTCTGCGCGTGCTCTGACACGTGTTGTCCTCAGTTTGTCCTCGTCGTTTGGTCGTAGCACACCGCGCGCACGTGAAGTAGCATGCTGGAAGGAAGGAACCATTCGTTGAAAACTGGAGGGGAGCACAACGTAAATACAGATGTAAAATTGACAGAGATGACGAATAAATCACTTATTTCACTGAACCGAGTGTTTAGCATATTACAGCACGCGCGTGGGAAGTATTTATATGCACATTAAGCCTTATCTGAAGTCTAAATGGACACACGACATGCATGTTATGCTTTAGCCCAGGTGGTCGAACACTGTAGACTACTTTAAGTTTAAAAAAAACATCCCCTATGTTCTCAGACTTCTTTAAATTGACTAATTTGCAACTTGCGGTAGGCCTATGTTTTTCGAGATTTAAACTGTTCTCAACTTCATTCGGTACCCCGTGTTCTTTTCGAAATGGCAGCGCCCGGACTCTGCAACCTGATTCCCCAGAGCTGCGTCAAGATGCCAGATTGAGCCTGGAAAAGACCGGATGTAAGACGATTTTTCCTTCACGAAATAAAAGTGTATTTTTTTGCAGAAAAGAGAAGCATCGAGTGACAGCAAAATCGCAGTGGAATCGCAATCAAGTGGACTCAGTACAATAAATAGACTATGGCGCGAGGTAATATTGTAGCATAGTGTATGGTAGGCCTATTCCCTTATATGTGGCATAGGCCTACAGGCAGGGATTTAGTGGAAAGTACCTACCAAAACTCATTATCCATCTTTTTAGGCTGACATGTTTTGTGAGTGTTTTATGAATCATAGTATACATCATAAGTAGTATCAAACTGATGTAGGTTGTATAGATAGATAGAAGATAGGTATAGAAGCAAGATAGACGTTTAAGGGGGGAAAGCAGGAATTGATATTCACCAACTGGATGTCATCATATACCATTACAGCACTTATTATGGTGCATGGCATATAGCATCTTGCATAGGCTCGTGTGGCTGCTAATATGCTGTGACAAAAACAGCTGTATGTTCATTTACTAGATTCCTCTCGAATGCACGCTTTATTTTCACTTATGCACTTTGTTTTAGGCCTACTCAAAAAAAATTGTCAAACGCGTGTCAGTAAGGGTTTTATTTTGAAGTTTGTGACCGGACGTTGTGTTGCTTATTATAGCGAGTCTGACACTGGTTATCCTCAGTTTACCCGCCTCCCCTCTTTAATCCGTACTGACGAGCAGTGACTGGGACCTCAGTAGCCTCTGTGTGATCCTTACATATTTACTTTCAAATCACAGTGAGTGAGAACCCGTACTGTCGTTGCTGTCGGTGACACCATGTGGACATTTCTCGACTTTATGCTCGAAACGTGAAGGAACGGAGGGACGTATGGATACAATTGGTGGTGACAACCGGCGGAGACGCACGAGGAGCGCGCGAGCCTGCTGCAAACAACAAACCGGAGTGCGAGATGATGAGTCCGCGAGACTGGACAACGCCAGCGTCTTGCGGTGCTTGAGCGTGGGAAACACGGAAGACAATGACATGGAGGAGGACACCGGCCTCTTCAAACACGGCAGCCTGGATCGGAGGGTTATGGCGCCCCGCTACAACCTGCTGCGGGAGGTGGGAAGGGGCAGCTACGGCGTGGTGTACGAAGCGGTGGCCCGGAGGTCCGGTGCCAAAGTTGCCGTGAAGAAACTGCGATGTGACGCGCCAGAAAACGTGGAGCTCGCCCTGCAGGAGTTCTGGGCGCTGGCGAGTCTGGAGAAACGGCATCAAAATGTGGTGCAGCTGGAGGAGTGTGTACTGCAGAGAAACGGTATGGCTCAGAAAATGAGTCATGGGAACAAACGGTCCAAACAGTACCTTCGATTGGTGGAGACTTCACTCAAAGGTGAGGCTTTAACTTACCACTAGGCCACTTGACAGGCTCCGAGTACATGTTTTACTAGCCATGCCCTTCTCTGGCATGGAGAGACGCTAGGCCGAACTCAATTCAAAATCAGGCAGCTTAAAGTTTACTTGCTTATCGGCAAACATAAATCCGTCTTGAATATTACTAAAGACTTTTCTGAATCGTTAGGAGTCGCTCCTCAATTCGGCATACAAACGATTCACCACCTAGCACTTATTTCCATAAATTTTAAACTTTTAGAGTTGGTTCCCCTGTTATTCCTACATCTTCCACCAAAATACACAGTGGTGGGCGGTAGCGATCAGTGTGAACCAATTCTAAAATTTGATCTTTTTAATTGAAATTAAGTGCTGCTTATTGGATTGGATGTATGCCGAATTGAAGAGCACCTCTTAATGCTTCAGAAAAGGCTATTGTGAGGTTGCCATTTCATCCGGTAAACAACGCAACATTAAATTGCAGATTTTTTAATGTAGTTTTGCGTTTCTGTATCGCCATACAAAACAGAACGGAATGTACGTTCTTTTTCGTTTGCTCATGCAGTATGCTATAGCGAGGATTGAACAGCATTTCGGGCGAGCAAAACGGTTTTCTTTGAGTTGAAACAATGTTGTCGTCTTCCCAGAGGTCTGGTCACCCACCATGACCTATGTCCCAGACAAAGTTATTTAAGACAATGTTATTTAGTCTCGTAATTTATTGTGTTGAGCTGTATGTACGTTTTGGCGACCTAAAAGGCAATTTGTATGCTTAAGGTTTAGGCTAAATGCTAGTTTAAGTCGTTTAAATGGCGCTCAATTTAAGGAAAAAATCGGTTGTCACTAACCAGTGTTAAACAGCCTTTATGGGTATAGTTTAATTTAAGATAAGCAAAAATCTAGCACAAAACAAGCTTTAATGGCTCCCAATGGCTGTGCTGCCTGCACACCTGTACTTTTTGTCTTATAAAATGTCCTTTCAAATGGGATTGTTATTGTCGCCATGACACAGATTCACTGGGGGATGGGTAGTTTTTGTGAGGGAGGTCCTACAAACTCTCCAAAATGGAGTCTGCTGCAATGGCTGTATTCAGAGAGGTATTTTGCACTCCGTGTTAAATCACTGCACCTTTAACTAAAACACCACTTTAATAAATTCGTTGCTTTATTTTGTAAGGTGTGTCTGCCTTCTCTTTTAATCCTCCATTTTACTCTTGGTAGCACTATAAACTCACATTATTGGCTATTCTCTTTCACCTGTGCTTAACCAGAGCTAGTTTTATGATCTTTTTTGTCAAATTACAATGTGGTAATGTTAGTAATGTGAATGTGTATGATGCTTAGCAGTTCAAATAGTCAGTGATTTGTTGTTGCCTATCAGTATCTAGCTATGAGCAGTCATACCTGGGGCCTATACTACGAAGCAAGTTCAACAAAGTCAGGGTATGTTTGAGTTAGCCGGCTTCACTAAACCTAACATTGGCGATCCTGATAACCGGTCTCACGTAGCTGGTTATCAACTGGCTCTGTCAACCCAGGATTTACCTATCCAGCTATGAGCGCGTTCACATGAAAGAGGCGGGGTTTGTAACAAATAGCCAATCACTTGCAACATGGACAGATCCAGATCAGACAATTCGGATAAGATAAGATGAAACTACTGATCCCCGTGGGGAAATTAGATAGTTGTGCAGCAAAAGTAATATGATTCAGTGGGGAAAAGGACATTGAATATAAGCGCAAAACTATAAAAATAAGTAATAGCCTAAAAATAGGCGAAAATAATAAAATAGGCTAATCAAACAATAAAAGCCATAAACAATAGACCTAATTATAGGATGATATAAGCCCTAATATTTCCTGCTGACATTTTCAACACATGGGTATCGGAAAGAAATGGATAGCTAACATTGGGTTCTTCTCTCAAGAAGAACAAAGTCTTATAATGAATAACTGTCAGCATTACAAAACATAACCGCGAAAAGTAAGTTGTTTCTGCTTCCAAGGCTAGAGAGGATTACTGGAGGAACTGCCCCGTCATTAGGACACAGTGGGCATATTTTTCATTGATAAAATAGTTTGTGGACACATTGAGGCTGTAAAAAGATTTTCTATTCATAAAGTCGGCCTCATGTTCTTCGGGGCTGCGGTAATGGAATATGAATAGCCAACATTGAACCAAACACTGTTGGAAACAAATTAAATAAAGTCAGCGCAATTAATATATGCAACAGTAACTTTAATCCATCAATAATATGGTCAATTAAGTAGCCTACCTGCTATATCTCCGATATAATAAGTTATCATGGAAAACAACGTGATTCTACTGATCTGTAAACACGTCGCCCTGCGAACAGCACTTCTTACTGTCTGTTCATTCAAAAATAACAGGTTTCAGTTTTTTATTGGGATTTTCATTTGTATATTTGTCCATATCGGGATCCTGTAGGAATGGTGACTCTATGTTTCAAGAAAGCTGATTGGTCAGAAGGCGGGCCTTTCATACGTTTTGATCCGATACCCTGAACTTAACCTGCTCCAGAGCAGGTTAGCCGTCCAGCATAAGTTACCATGGTGATCTAGCCCGGTTAGAAGTGAACCACCTTCGTGAGACCGAAAAGCCAGGGTTAAACGCAAAGCTAGCTCGCTAACCCCAAATCCTGCTTCGTAGTATAGGCCCCTGCTTTATGCTTGTGTGTTTTGATCCTGTCAGTGCTATTCAAAATGTGCAGCACCAACAATAACCTGTGTGGTGTTATTCAAACAACATAAGTTAACCTTCTACAAATAATAGATGCAACTCCAGGTTTTATTGACTTTTCTTAGTTCAATCAAGATTAGTTTTTTTTTTTTTAACTTTAGTCACAGCATGACATTTTGCCCTTGCCAAGAATCTGTGATACATTCCAAAGCACGTTTAAGCTGCTTTAAACTGGTTCCTCAAAGTCTCAGCCTGTTGTCATTCAGATAAATACTGCCTGACTTAGCCTTTTCTTAGAACACCCAAATAGATAAAGTCTATAGGTCCACTGAGATCATGAGACGTATAGTTGCCATTCTCAACCACACATGCTGGTTTGTCACGCATTCAGCACAGGTATGCCATGTGATTTTGCTCAAAAGTTAAAAAACATTAAACACACAACTAGTTTGCCAAAATTAGATAAATAAAATATAGAATTGGGTTTTCTGACTCACTTAAACCAAATCTTTATGAAGTGGCCCACTGTGCTTTCTTGGTGATATTTCCAAGTAATCAATAGTATTTGATATATCTTGTTTTGAGCCATTCATTTTGTATGCCTTCTAATTTAATGTTTTGTTATAGTGTGCCTTGGGATCAAAATGTTTAAGACAGAAAATTGTTTTTTCTTCTCATCACATTTAACTACTTGGACTAATGTATATCACGCATCAGTGTGTAACTGAGCGGTGTGCATCCATTACAGGTGAGAGAGTGCTGAGTCCTCCAGAGGAGCCCTGTTACCTCTGGTTCGTTATGGAGTTCTGCGAAGGAGGCGACCTCAACCAGTTCATCCTGTCTCGGCGGCCCGACCCACAAACCAACAACAGCTTCATGCTCCAGCTCACCAGCGCTGTCGCTTTCCTGCATGAAAACAGCATCGTCCACCGAGACCTCAAGCCTGACAACATCCTCATCTCGGAGAAGTCGGGGACTCCGGTCCTCAAGGTGGCGGACTTTGGCCTGAGTAAAGTCTGTGCTGGTTTAGGAAATGCTGGTGAGGGCAGAGAAGGTGAGGACAAGAACAAAAACGTCAACGTCAACAAGTTCTGGCTGTCGTCAGCCTGTGGCTCAGACTTCTACATGGCGCCCGAGGTGTGGGAGGGCCACTACACGGCCAAGGCCGACATCTTTGCTTTGGGCATCATCATCTGGGCCATGTTGGAGAGAATTACTTTCATTGATGCAGAGTCTAAGCGGGAGCTGCTGGGTACGTATGTGAGGCAAGGTGCAGACATTGTGCCGGTGGGCGAGGCACTTCTAGAGAATCCAAAGATGGTACTGAACATCCCGCAGAAACGCAGGTCGTCCATGTCTGACGGAGTGAGGAAACTCCTGCAGGACATGCTGGCTGTCAACCCTCAGGACCGGCCCGATGCCTTCGAGCTGCAGGCCAGAATGGACCAGGTTATGTGTCCTGCATGAACAGGATTATTTTACAGGTACTCATCCCTTTATCTTCATATAATCACCGTTTCACCTCTTTGATGTTTTGGATGTACTTTATGTTTTGGCTTGTTTATGAATTACACTGCCTCTTATTTCGTCTGTCAATGCTGCATGTATATTGTTCATTAGGCTATGTAGGTGAAAATGCAGTGTGAACAGCAAAAAGCTGCATGGAGTCACATTTTTTTTTAAGGCATGCAACCTGCACTGAATATACAAAATATTAAGGACACTTACTCTTTTCATGAAGTACGCTGATGAGGTGAATCCAGGTAAAAGCCATTATCCCTTATTAAATCTATACCAATTACAAAGCATGACATGTAGAAAAAGAGAAGCAGACACGTTGGATCAGGATTTTTAAGCTTTGAGACAGTTTGAGATGTGGATTGTGCAAAAGGGGCTCCAACTCAGTAGGAGGAAGATGTCCCTGATATTTTGTACAATAGGTGTACATGCAACTTGTATTTGAACGCTCAAATCAGAATTTGTCCGCGTTGCCATGGTAAGTAAATCTTGCATCATTCACTTGAGACAGTTGTCATAATTTTGGCGCCACGGCAGCTTGGTTGAGCCAATGTTGGCTGGGGATGGGATGATATGCTTATCTCATGATACCATTCAATACACGATATGGGGTTCACTATTCATACAACCACGATACAATGTAATAAATACAATTTCAATGATACCAAAGTATGACTGTGCAGAATTATGTTTTTGAGCCACAAATCTTTCTAGCATTGGCTTGCTAGAATGTAAACAATTTAAAAATTTCATTGCAAAGTGCAATAATATAATTTAGATGCAGAGTTTGTGAAATTGTCTCATTTGTGATTACTACAATAATACAACCTCAAACTACCACAATACGTATTGTCACATTTTTGTATTGCAATATATTGAATTTCGATATATCGTCCCATCCTAGTGGTAAGCGTGGAGGACAACAAAGCACAACAATGAAAAGAAAGCCAAATAGCGACTTGATTGGTATTTGGGGGGACGCCCCAAATACAGACAAAACTCAAAGGCACATATTGTCGAAACAAGCAGGAGAAGTGAAGGTACAAGTTCAGTTGGTATCAGATATGGGTGACATCCCAGAATTCATATGAACAGTGATCAAAACAAAACCACATAAGCAGCAATTTGGATGAAGGCCTGTGGTGTGAATGTAGCCATATTTGCACATATATATTTTTTGGTACGTCGCTGCTTTAGATTAGCTATAGCGTAACTTGGACGCAGAAGTATAAAGGCCCTGACACACCAGGCCGACGGTCGGCCGTCGGCCAATGTCGGGCCGTTGGTAAGCATCTGTGTCCCTAGTTTTTGCGGTGTGTCCCGCACCATTGGCGCTAGTCGGACCCCTGTCGGCGGCTTTTTGGCCGATTGAGCATGTTGAATCAGCGGCGGAGCCCGTCGGTGAGAGAGATCACTCTGATTGGTAGTTCGTGTTTTGCCTCTGGATGATTGGACTGATAAATTCCTTCAACATGTGGAACTGAACAGGAAAGAGCCGAGCGAAATTTTTAAAATCGGAGGTTTCATTTATCTCCAGCTCTCGACACAGGTTCGGGAAAGCCCCTTGAGCCTGTTGCTGGAGTATCCATGATTTCACCCATTTAGTGCGGTTTCTCCTTATTTTTCGCCTCTGCCTCTTCCTTTCTTCTTCCACAACCAAAAGACCAAGGGCTGACAACGCCAGTGCCATTTGCAACTTCTTATCATACATATGGTATGGAGAGTTATTTCCCCTCACGCAGGCGCAGAACGTACGTGCTAGTTAGACGTTGGCTGTAGTCTTTGCGGTGTGTTCAAGAGCAACTTTTTGGACCAGACGCAGGCGACGTGAGGCGACGCAACAGTCGGCCTTCGTCGCCGCTGGTTCTTTGATGTCGGTTTGGTGTGTCAGGGCCTTAATTTGAGTGAATGGTAGGGGGTGGGGTGGGGTGGGGGGCAGCTAAAGGCTCAGCTGTTCGTCTCCTGCCCACAGCACATATTTAGTGTCTGGGCCTGCAGTGCAGTCACCTCAGTGTATGTGCTCTCACACTGTCAGTCGTCTTGCCTGGATAAGCTGGTGTGTGTACTACCAGAGCTAACTAGGACACCTCTTATGCAACGAAACCTCCAGCCACTCCTGGCCCTGGGGGCACAGATCCATCAACACACAGATGCTTGTGTTTTGAAGAAGCAGAGTGGATGGTTGCAGGCTCCCTTTGTTCAGTACTAATAATTATAATTCATGTTGGTACATAGTAGTACAGTGTCATGTGTGTTCTTGGAGTGAGCCACCAGAATCATGATGTTACATCATACCTCTTGCCTTTTTGTTACGTCATGTGTCGTGCCCCTGTGGGGGGATGGGAAGGAATGCATATGTGCTCAGGTTGGGGGTAGGGACAAGCCACTGGTTGTAAAACTCCCCTACTGACATTCTCCCTCCTACTCTGCTTACTGCCTGACACTCTGCTGCACCCCCCCACCCATTTAGTCTTTCCTCTATCCCCCACTTAGCTTCCTGCACGTCCTTTTTGCAATTTTTTTTTTTTTCCAGATTTTTATTTTTGGCATTTTATGCTTTATTGACAGAGAGATAGTGAGAGAGATAGGAAGGTATGAGAGAGAGAGAGGGGAGGACATGCAGCAAATGACGGCGGGCTGGATTCGAACCCGGGTCGCTGCGGGAAGGACTGAGCCTTATGGTACGCGCTGTACTCGGTGAACCACCGGGGCGCCCCACGTCCACCAAACATTGATGCTGCACTTTACTACGCTGACTTAACCCAGCATTAGATATTTCTCTTTCCAGTAGTGACTCAGCATGTTTGTAAGAAGTCCACTCTGAACAGTGGACTTCTTACTCATCCTTTGTTTCCCCATTTGACCTCAAGGCTTAAAGGCTTTAAAGGAAAAATCCACCATAAAACACTATAACACTGTTTAAAATAGCTATTGGTGACGCACCTTACATTTCTGGATCCATTTTGTTCCCGTGGATAATTGGCCAAACGGAGTGAACATGACGTCACGCTGATGTTTCCAGTGCAGCTACAGTTGAATAGTTAATTGAAAAAAAATCGAAATCACAATATGAACTTCTGCGATTTCCAAATCGCGGAGACTGCAATTAATCGCTTAAGAGAGAGGGGATATTTGGAATATTATTTGGAATATTTGGTCCATGGGTCACATACAATATTGGGGAAAATCTTTCATCATACTCAAACTCAGTAAATCATGGACACTGACATTTTGGCCTATTTTTTTTAACGAATTCACATTGCTGTAAACAATTATAAAGTTCTAAAAGACAAACTTGGGATAATATAAATCGCAGTTTAAATCGCCATTGCAATATTCTGTCAAATAATCGTAATTTGATTTTTGTCAATATCTTTCAGACCTAGCTACAGTACAGTTTGATAGCAGAAAATTTCTAAAACTGTCTGTCTAAAACATCAAAGATAAATGGGATCAAGACTGCCGACTCTGGCTGTTTGGCCCAACGTGATTTTTTTCAAACATGTTTGATTTCATCACTGTGAAAGAAGAGTGAGTGAAAGAAGTCTCGTACAGAATTCCTCATGAACGTTATTGTTCTCTAATATTCAAATAGTTATTCATGTACAACCAGAAGAAGGATTAACAGATTTTTTGGCGGAGTATACAGTGTCAAACTCAAAGACTGAATAACTCTCATATAACCGATTTGGACAGAAGCATTCCCATTATAAAGTGCAGGAGAGATAAAGCCTCCCTCCAGAACATGAGTGAATGTTTATGCTGCATGGCACGATGCAGCATCAATAGTTCATACCATATAGGCATGTTGTGTACCCGGTAGCCTTGTTATCAGCAGCAGGGCACGGTCTCTTGCCTCTATGTGACAAAGGGTGAATCCAGGCAATTAATCCGACAGCCAAACTCCCCTACTGCACAAAAATGACGAGTCAGCAATGGCTATCACAACATGTTGTCTCTGTGGGCTGCACAACGAAGCTCTAAATTCCCGCCCATACCTCTTTTTAACCAATTACATAACAGGTTTGCAAAGGAAGTCTATGACAACATGGCCAGGCACATACTGTATCTGAAAACAACCCACTCACACAATGTTGGTACTGGCAGATTTAACAAAGGAACGATTTGCGCGGCAGAATTCATCAGGGTCTCCAGCTGCTCAGCCGCTCACGATGCCCGATGATAATCCTGGACATAGTGGTTTACAGCGCGACATGCTGTCCGACAGTTAAACACCATACGAGTCTGTTCATCTGAGGACGAGTCCAGGACCTCCTGGGCTATTTGTAAGTGTTTCTGGCCCTGGATTCAGCCGCTTCAGCTGCCCTCTCAGCGTGATTGATACCAGGCCTGTGACCTCAGTAACAACCTCCTAATGGTTCAGTCTGTCCCACCAGAGCTTTGGCTCGAGTTTCATCATGTCCAGTAAATGCCTGTGCTGCTTTTATTGTGCCAGTTTTAGAGTCACTGTTGGTTCACATTAGTATCCATTAGATTTTCCTGCAATCGGCAGGACAGAATTCCACCGTTTCCACTTCGACATATACTCTGAGACCTGGGACAACTAATAGGCTATCTTTTTCTGCATGCAGTGAGTGTGACTATCAGCGTGTGTGTGTGTGTGTGTGTGTGTGTGTGTGTGTGAGCGAGCGGCAGACGGAGCACACTGCAGTAGATGCTGCTGTAAATGAGTCAGACATAATGTACTGCAGCAGAGCACTGCTGCACTGACTCAATCAGCACATCTCTAGAGAGAGTTCACAGGCCGCTGCAAATCTCATGTCCTGACAGCTGTGCAAGAAAGCTTCAGCTGTTTCAATCAGCCTGTAATATTTTTATTTCATGTATAATTAATGTTGGTAACATCTTTCCATCTGCCTCTCTGTCACACAAGGTTTTCAGGTTGTGTAAACCGGCTGGCTGCTGAGTGAAAACCCCCATGGGGAGCGGCTGGTTGTCCAGGTCAGCTGGCCACAATGGCTTCACTAGGAGGAGGCTGGACATATTTGTTTATACCTGGGCTGCAAGCAGAAGAACCAGCTCTGTAGGCAAAAGCAAGCAACACTAAGCTACAAATAAAGATCATGTAATGGCAAAAACACCTGCTGCTACTGTTTGTAGGAGAGTGTTGATTCACTTTCCCTGACCGCATTTTCCCAGCTGGTCCAGTGATTTGACCCGCGGATGCTCCAACCAACCATAGTCTCAGTTTTTGTGCAGTTGCTGTTAAAGACTTTTAAAATAAAACATTAAACCAGTTTAACTGAAGGCCAAACTTAATCTTCTTTTCTCTCTGGGAACATAATTGACTTGTTAAACACTGCTGCTGACTGGTGTCTCTCTTCTGTCTCTCTCTAGACACTTGTTACTTCCTGGAGCTGCTAAATCGGTGAGAGTCTCCCTGTTTTAATCTGAAGACTGTGAAACTTCTGTCAAGATAAATGAGAAGCAAAGGAATTGACACCTCTGCAATTTGGATGTTGAAATGTTTTTTCTTTGATCTTGTTTACAGTGTGGTCATCTGCCAATTTTGATAAAGAATGTTAATCTTGCCCTGAAATATTGTATAAATAATAAAGCGAGAAATGATTATCTGCTATAAGTTTTGTCTGCTGCTTGGTAGGGTGGTTATGTTTGTCTAAAGGATAATTCCGGTTATTTTCAACCTGGGCCATGCTTTACTTGTTTTTGCAATCATGCCGATAGATTGTGATCAACATTTTGTTAATTACTTGACTGTAGAGCTGTGTTCTCCCCAGTTTGCAGGGAGCGCTGCTTTCCAATGCGCTATGTCAGACGAAACGCCCAATGGAGCCGCTATTAGCATCATGCCATCGCAAGACAAAGATGTTTTCATCAGTGAAAGTTATACGCTTTTGCGCAGGGTGAGAACATTGTATTTACACTGCACAGTTAAATAGATCTTGTGATGCAGAATGGAGAGTTTTCAAATTCTCTGATCAAACATGCAAAAACTACAAAGAACTACAAGCACATTGCCTGGTTTTAGTAAACTTCCTTTATACAATGAAGTGAGCAGGCATTCGCAGATTCACAGACCCAAAAAGCAATTAAAACATGCCCTTTCAACACAATAACACTCACACTGCAGTTATACATATCTTTAAATAGCTGCGATTGAACAGTTATCACACAACATTTCAGTTATAATAGTACATTTGATACGTTTTTAGCGTTCAGCTCACACACTTCCTTGTTTGACAGTGTCGTCTACAGTCTTCTAGCACTACCTGGCTCTCAGTATACTTGAACTCTCTACTGGCTGACTAGCTTACACTAACTACAATGGCTACAATGGCTGAATATTTGCCAGACTTTTACGAAAACATTGAAGACTTTCTAGTGAGTGTTATTGTCTTTTGGATGCTTTTGGGTTCGACTGCTTGAGTTTCTCTTGCCCCATTGGATTGTATTGGGGAGAAGTGGCATGATGGCAAAAGCTAGGAAAATAAGGCCCAAGTTGAAAATAACCGGAATGTGTTTATTTTGCTTTGGTGGTTGTTTTCCACCCCTTTCAACCAGAACAAGGCACAGACGGTGGCCTTGCACTCTTAAAAAGGAGTTTGATTTCCTTTCTAGAAACACAAATGTGGGTAGTTGGAACGACACATATTTGAGTTACTACTCAACACAGCATAAAGTGAAAATGTTATTAACATATATTGAAAAGTCAAATGCTGTAAGTAAGTAAAGTAAAATACAAATGTATCTTTTCCCAAACTAGACACAGGTGTGTTGGCACTGACATCCTTTCAACAGAGCATGTCTACAGACTCTGCTGCTTTCTACACCTTGGGCTCTTTTTGCATTGTTTAGACGTGATTCTCCACCTGTTATTTTGCCCCACCCTCCATTTTGGAAAATGAATTCCCACAGGTTATTGATCATGAGCCATGTATTGGTTTCATATCAAGGATTTTATACTTCTCTACCTGAAAAAGTGGAAGGAAGTGTAGGTCTAGAGTTAAGAGCAGGTTAGTTGGCAACCTGAGATTTGAATTTAAAATGACATCAACATCTTTGCACCTTTAATCTCCCCCTTAATCAAATTCATTACCTATGGTGCCTTGGAATTGCTAATCAGGTAAAAATTAGGTCAAGATTTGCTGTTTCTCTTTTATTTGGCTCTCCAAATATGTATGCAGTGGAAACGACCCCATTGATTTAGCTTCCAAAACTGTGCATCCAAAATGAATTGGTGCCAAGTAAAGTGTAATTAAGGATAAGGAGTGGTTTGTATAATTTCACCTGAGAAAAATCGTTTTGCTGTCCTACCTGTAAATTCCCACATGGCAGTTTTGAATAAGACTCATCAATAGAATGTTCACATTGTTTTTGCTTTTTATGTGGACCATTTGTTGAGCGATGGCCTAGCCCGGTAAAAAGCACAGTCATTCTAATGCTACAGCTAGATATGACATCTATTTTACTTGGACATTACTTAGTTATTTCTGGTCATTACTGCGCAATTAATGGCCTGTGATTTAAAGGGTTACCATATTTTTGTATTCGAATTGGTGCCATTTTAATTCATGTTAAAGGAGTAATGCCATTGAGTTATTTAATAATGTTAAGTGGCGTTATAATTTGTAAAATGTTATGCACAGAATTTGTTTCTTGTTGAGACATAATTGCTTTTACTATTAGAACACTGCTAAAATTAATTGCAGGTCTTCATAAGCTGTAATTCTGTCTGTGGTCAGAAATCACAAAAATATATAGGCTATGTTTTGTTCGTGGAATATGGAAAATCTTGGCGTTTTCAAGCATGTTGGAACATATAAAATATGGCTGAATATTATTTTCTCTATAGATATTTTCCCCTGTAACCAAGGGTTGTAAGACTGCGGGAATCTGAATGAGGGTTTTGCCCGAGTCTGTCTTGTGGTTTACTGAAAGGGACCCTGAATGAATTGAATGGATCCTCTTGCTTTGTATTATACTACCTCATGTCTTTCTGCACATTTGCATACACTTTTCCTTTATTGAGCCATTGTCTCCATGTTTCCTCAAACGGCAGACATTATTTGCTGACATTCCTTGGTTAGAGAAAAAAAAACATGGCAAATTCTAGAGTAATTGCATTTTATTTGATGTAATCACACAGTATTGTTTTCATTGGTTTGTGCAGGTTAACTTCTTGTGATAATGGGTTGTAAAAGTATTGGATTGTAAATGCATCTGAAGGGTTTTGAATAAGCAAAATTGCTTTTGACTTCTGCAAGTTACTGGACTGTTTCCCTTTCATTTTTTGACGCATTGCAAGATGTCTGTTTACATTTTGGCAGATGTTTACACACCTTTATACTTAACACAGGTCATAATTTACTTAGGTTAACTTCTTGAACTTCTGTGAAAAACATACCTCAATTCCCTACCTTTGTTCCACTAATATATAAATGATGAGAGTGAGCTCTAGATCATATTTTATTGTGTAGGCTAGAAACGATAAACATGAACTGGAGATGAGCCAATGGGAAAGCCATGCTTAAGATGATCAGGTATTGGAGAGAGACAACGTGTTGTGTGATTTTATTTTATTTTTTTCCTTTTATTTTTTATTTTTTTTTTGTCCTTTAATTCTGAAGATTTGTTAGGATTTCTGAGGGATTAGTTTAATTTCCTTTTCATTTAGAAGAATGTATTTATTTGTAGTCTTGGCATTTTGAGAGAATTAAACCTACAATATGAAATGTTTTCCATTGTGTCTGTAGGACAAATGTCCGCGGCTCAGTTTCCATGTAGCCGCCTCTGTATGGTTTCATTTGGTACCGGGTACACTAACATCCCTGCCTGCTGGTTCTAGTTGGGTTTTTATGAATGGCATGATGTCATATGTACCTGTCGATGTGTGCAGGGACGCCATGTTTCAGTAAACTCTAATGAGTGATAGATCACTTGTTTTTACACGCAACACTCTTCTATGCAACTCTGCCTCACTGGATACACTGTGCGACCATCCAGGTTTGGTTGTTGTGGTTTTTTTTTTATTCTGTGCTTGTCATCTTAATAGGGATTGTAGTAGACAGCTAGACCTTGCTGTTGTCATGTGAATAACGTGTCCCTTTTATTCAATAGAGTTTATAGTCCTTGGTTGTACATGTTACTAGAGCCATTAGCTTCAATGAAAACATCTTTTTTATTGCTGACTTTGTACATCCCAGATTTCTGTTTCAATAAAGGTTGAAAATATTGCTAATGTTTGTGGTGTTTCAGTGTGAATTCTGATCGTTGTGTGATAGTCATAGGAGTGTGTAGCCAGCCGGGGGAAAGAATTCAGTTAAGGAAAGCATTTAAGCATTTTGTTTTCATGACGGTTGGCTGGGTGTGCCTGCTTTGCCCTTCCTTATGCCCAAAGGACATCGGCAACCAGTTGTTAAATGGGAACAACTGACAACAAGCTGCCAATAAATCTCTTGAGATTTCCAGTGGCACTTGTTATTACATGGTTGACTTCTGCACTGCCTCACCACAAAATGGGCTGGCAGAGCTGACGTGTGAAGTGGTGCTGACTGAAAACGTGCATCTTGCAGCCCAAGGAGCATACCAAGTTTTGGGTAGATCGTCCCACAAAAATCACAAAAATCATCCATAGGTCCCCGGTAGATCTTTGGCTGCATGCTAACACTTTAGCATACACTATGTTGACTGATAGTAGACTACTAGCATTATCTCAAAAGTGAGAAAATGATAACTAAAGCTAAATAGTAAGTAATCTTAAATGATATGCAGCCAAGTATAGCAGTTTTGTGTAGAAGATTGCTCAAATTTACATTTGAATACTCAATTCTGATTGGCCAATGAAATCATTCTGAGGTCTGTTATTTCTGAGTGACAGGCTGCTGTTTTACGTTGCTATGATTGCAGTAATGTTGGGACTATTTATTTTTTTTGGCAGGAGCTTGTCAGTTACTTTAACTCATAAAAACATTTTAAATCTGTCAGGCTTATTTTATTTGTTATTTTTCATTTGACATGAAATATTGTTTTAAAATGATTTGGGGTCTGAAAAACCGACCTCAAAATGCGTTCATTGGCCAATCAGAATTGAGTATTCAGCATAGCCATGTAATAATACAAAAATAACGTACTACTTTCCCTGTTTCTACTGTGTACAGCTAACAATCAGTGTGCAGCAATTGAACACATGGTTGCTCACCTGAAATAGTTCCAAAAATAAACCTGGCTGCAGCTATACTGAGTTTATATTTCATTTTTAAAAATAATGAATCTACTGGCCATTTGATAAAAAAACAACAACTTTTTATTACTTAAAGGTCAATGTTCTTAGATTGGATAATGCAAATGGCCTACTATCACTTATCATGCAGTGTATGCTGCTGTGTTAACATCAAGGACCGGAGCCAACAATGATGATTTTGGTGTCTACTGTATGTTCTTATCACTTAACGGGTAAGTTGACCAACCGGACAATCTACCAAAAAACTTGGTGTCCAGATATCAAATAATACCTAAAATAATTATGAAATGAAAAAGATCATACCGTCTTTGCAGACCTCTGAATACCATGCATGTTGCAGTACAATAGTTTGACAGACTGTTTGTGATTGCCAACAGCTGTTGAACCCATTGTACCCCCAACGCAACATGTAACATGACAGACATGCTATTCCCTTTAGGCGTGCGATAAACACATTGGAGCACATCCCATGCCAACTGTTAAATGAGGTGAACTGTGTTGTTCACCTGAACACTGTGGTTCATGAAAATTGGAGGAATAATAAACTGGCAAAACACTGAACTACCTCTGGAACAAGGAGAAGAAAACATACATACAGGAATTAGGTTAAAGCTGCACTAGGCATTTATGTAAAACTACACCCATCTTCTCTAATCTCTAATGTTATCTCAATTCATTATCTCAATGACCCCACCCCCGCCCCTACACACACCCATTAGAAAGCTCAATGTGTACCCAACAGTGTGTTAACATGGCTAGACAAGCCAGCATCACACAGCCCCACCACAGGAAGCACACACTGTAGTGATGCTGGATGCTGAATGTGACAAAGCTACGGAGGCATATCAGCTCATGCATGAGTGATACAATGTTCTCTTCTCTTCAAGACGCACGGTTCCATGTGTTTTTAGGCTGTGCTGAGATGCAGGGTTACTGAATTATGCATTGTTGCCTCGTGCCTAGAATGACAAAAGAGACTGTGGCTTGGCAGGATTTCTCCCCTAAGAGGAACTGTGGCAGGAAAATCAACTCACTATGAAGATACAGCACAGTGGCGCAGTAAAAAAAGCAATGCTGGTAGAAGTCCAGCAACTGTCACGAGTCTGGTTTCCAGTTTTCAAGTCCCTTTTCCCTTCACGGGAAAGGAAACTATTCATAATACTAGCAGTTCTATTTACATGAAGTATTTAGCTGATGTTTGAATGAGGGGGGGGGGGGTGTCCTGTGTGTCCCTGAAGGTAACAGACGCCTTTTTTTGGATTGAAACCCCCAAAAAATAATCATATGTACTTGTGTGGAATCTGATAAAAATGTCTCATTAGAATCAATTCAGGTTAAGGTCTTCTCATAGACAACCAGTATAGTATTAATCAATTCTACAATAAAATATATAATCAATCAAACTGCATCATATCCGTCATATCAAAAGTGGACGGCACTGACTGGACCAGATCTGATTTTTAATAAAAGTTCAATATCGGCCCCCATATATCACTCTAACAGTGTTCGTGTGCATGTGTTGTCAGTTATGCCTACTCGGTGTTGTGCCTCTGTGTGTGTGTGTGTGTGTGTGTGTGTAAACTCAGTGATCACTGCTAGCAGAGGAATACAGTTAAGAATGAAGGCAGGTTTGTTTAGCAGCTCTGTGTGAACAAGCAGTCATCTGAGAAGACAAATGTTGCATCAGCTGACTGAGGCTCTTCAACACACACACACACACACACACACACACAAACACACACAACAATACGACTCCGTTAAGGCTGTGAGTGAATGCTACAGTGTACAACTGTGTTTTCAGCTGCCTGTGAAATGAAGCACAGTTCTCTTGAAGCATTTGCTAGAAATGACAAGAGTATTGTGGTAGGACAACAACAAAAACGCCTTTTAGTGGGACAGGGGTGCCTGTCAAGGAATGTGAAGCATTCCCGCTTGGTAGAAAGTCAGCATTGTGACGTTGAATACATGTTGATATGACGGCCTGCAGCAACATTGAAAACCAGTGTAAATATAGCTCCAAAATGAAAGTTGACATGACTTCCATAATTGCCCATAGCTGCTGCCTGCATCGCTTTGTGAAGTCGGGACCTAAACATCTTTCTGATATCAACTCAAAATAGTTTCCAAAGCTAATGTGAATGTGAAAGCTTAATATGAATATTTACTGTGCCATAATATCATATTGTGACAATTTTGTGCTTGTTTGGGCCGATGTTGAACTTGGCCATCCTGTGTCCTCATGTATTAAAAAATAATTGTGGCTGCTATTCAATTCTTGGGACTCGCTGTCTTCATAAGTGGGAACCTTTATGAGTATTGTGTTGTATTCTTGCACCAAGATCAATATACAGAAAGCAGATGAGGATGACACGCGAAAATGGACATTGAAGATTGTTTGAGTTGAGCTGCGACAGAGAAGAGTGTCCCATCACCACTCACTGAGACACCAGAGATACCCCCACACACTAAGAAGAAGACATTTAGGACGAGTTTATTGATGTTACGTTACATGATTTCTGGGTAATGAAGTCCTTCAAACTTCCAAAAAACCTGCTGCCACTTGGGGTCACCAAAGTGCTCAAATGTTTTGTGCAGTTTTAAGTGTTTTGTGAAAAAAAATGGTGAGATTAACCTTTACAGCAGACAACACAGACACTCCTTTTTGGTAAATTTCTTATTTATTGAATTTTCCCAGGTAAACAAAGACAATTCAGCCCTCCATTCCTGTAAGTCGGCAGCGCAGGTAGGCCCAAAGTGAACTGAGATACATTCAATTTCAGATAAAGGAGGGCACAGAAAGGACAGTCGTGCAAATCGTTTCACTACCAACCTCCATGCCCACACACAGAAAAGAATTATGAATAAAATTAACACAAAAAAAAGGAAAAAAGAGATCGTAATAACAAGGAGAATTCTTCATCCACGTGGTTGGGAGTTGCCTAAGAATGAAATATTGTTATGCAGTCTGTAAAGTTGGAATTAGTGCTGCAGTCCACAGCAGTGGCAGTTGTACAGTAGTAATATAGACAGACCAACACATCACATTGTCATATTTGACTGGTATCAGATTTCACATTATTTAGAGAACGCTTGGAACAGTTCCCACAACTTGCAGCCTTGACGCTGTACATGAGCCCATTGGTTTTATGTGAAACTAGACTGACAGTCGGTGCGTTCACGCTTGTTGGATCTCTCCTTGGAAAACCTGTCACGTGAGTTCAACTTGGAACTTAGAACTATCCCATCACACACCTCAGTGCAAATCAACACGCCTGACTAATCCACAAGCACAACAGAATGCCCCATTAAACCTGTCCTATGTGTTTCATGTTAAAGAGATGGTTTAAGGTAAAGAGACGGGTTTCAGTGGCTGCCTGGAATACCAGTATCATAACAAAACTGCCACTCTGCCCCAAGATGAATAATCCAATCTAACCAGGCATACATGACCCTTGACCTCTGACACCTCTGGCTTCTGCGTGGCTTCAAATAGTTACACAACACACTCTAAATGAAGCATGTCTCCTTTCACTTCCCTCCAGCGTCTGAACTCGGTGACCTTTCACATTAGCTTCATCACACAGCTAGTTTCATCCAGCTAAACCCATGAAGTCTCTCATGTAACACATGTGTCCGCCCTGAACATGCGACACGGGTCTGCCTGCTTTGTGTTAAGCCTGTCTGTTTCCTAGCTGCAGGGTATACGGCTCTGTCAGTAGTAGGCTGCTGTTTACAGACGCAGGTTATGTTTCAGGAAGCCAGTACAGCCTGAATACCCAGCAAGAGCATGTGAGGAGGCTCTTATTTAGCAGGTCTACTTATGTCAAAGGCTACCTGTTACACAAGAAACAGGAGTGAGGAAAATCTACTTAGTTCAATTAAAATGTAGAAGAGTTATAGACATCATTCCATATGATCTTTGTAAAAAGGACACAGAGTTCAATATGTCATATTGTGCATGTTGATATAAGCGTTGTTAAGAGTTAAAAATAAGATTGTGAAATTCACATCATTATATGGATCTGATAAAAGAAAAATAAACAGGACATACTACACTGTTTCTTTTGCTATTAGATATCCAGCTAGCTAGCAAAGCTAGTGAACTAGCTAGCAACGACTAGGCAATACAAAATAGGCAACTGTAGCTGGATGGATGTTAAACTAAATAAACTATCATCATGGATACATTTTACCATTTAATGTTACAGTTAGTTACTTACTGCTTCCTCTACCTGGTAGTGCAGGTTTGAGCCAGAAGCTGATGCAGTGCTAACACTAGTGGCCTGAAACTAATGTGGCTTAAAAAGTAGTGAAGTATAATACTTCAGTCAAAACCTATGGTCAAAACATAGCTACTTAAGTAAAAGTAAAATGACAAATTACTGACTTCAAAAAATAATTAAAAGATGCTGCTCAGTTGCAGTAACAAGTGTTGTAACACTAAGCGTGGTGCATTCCAAGAACTACCAGTTGCAATAGATACTCCCCATGGGGAGGCACGCACATGCAGTTAATGCCAGAACACTATTCAAATTAGTTGATTTATTCAAATGAGTTCATTCTAAATCTATAACCAACACAATGGCCAATACACCCTGTGCTGGCTAAAGATCTGGAAATAAAATGAATGAATCTGAACATTATTCTGGCATGACTGAATTTGGCTTCTCTCTTGACTCTTGTTCTGCTCAGGTGTGCTACATAGGGAGTGAATTATTTGTTTTTCGGACGTCATTCACAGCAGCTTTTCCTACTTTACAACAGTCATCAAAGCATTATGTTTTACTTCCTTGTGCAGCGTAGGCCTCATGCTGACTGGGCTCTCCTGGGGCTGAACAGAAATTGGAGATGACAGGCCTTGCTCTGTGTAATTAAGCACCAACAATACTGGACTCATTTCCCTGAGAGCTTCCCAGCACTGAAAGGATGCACACTTGGAATGTGACATGTCCAACATTATCAGGCGATCGACATGCAGAAGCATATGTAGCGCTGCAGCCTTCAGGCTAGTAACACCAGGATGTGGGAAATACACCCCTTTCCTGTCCAATTGTCCTGGACTCTGGTTCCTTCACTAACTCACTGGGACTGAGGCATCATAGTGTGTATTTTTCTCCAGCCACTCAAGCCAGGTTAATCCAAAGCCCAGGGAGCAATAAGGGATCATTTACTCCAGGCAGTTCAATATGTTGAAATTGAAATTCTTGTCCATCATCTATGACTGTGTTTTCCTATATATTAGTTCACATGACAGTGCTAGAGCTTGACTGTTATTCACACACAACAAATGTCTACTATTTACCCTGACATGCCTTCCACTAGAGGCCATAGTTTCCATTGCACGCATATTGCATAACTGGGTTAAATCCACTTAAGGCAGTTTCAGTTCAGTTCAGTTCAGTTCAGTCACTTTATTATCCCAGATGGGAAACTTGACTTGTAGTCATTGGCACAAGATAAAAAACAACACAAATACAAAAACAAAAACAAAAAGTACAAAAACAAAAAGTACAAAAATGTTTCCTGTACATACAATATACAGAACACAATAGTACAACAAGACAATCTCTAAAATGCTAAATTACATGCGTAGATTAAGCAGAGTTATTGCACAGGGAACAAAGGAGTTTCTACGGCCTGAGGGAAGAGTTTCAAACTCAAAGTGAAGGGGGTGGTTTGTGCAGTCTAATATAGACCTGGCCTTGTGGAGAACCTGCTGGTCAAAGATAGCCGTCAGGGGGGACTGTGGGACACCTATCACCTTACCAGCCACCTTCACAATATAGCTCAGGTGGTTTTTGTCCCTGATGTTCAGGTTACCATACCAAGCAATCATAGAAAAAGTAAGAGGCATGCCCTCTCTCTGGTCAAAAGTCCTCCAAGGTCTTGAGTTGATCATCAGGTAGTATAGCATTTGTTTGAGAGTGGATTACCTACCTACGCAGAGAGAGGGCTGTGGCTACAATGAGATTATCCTGAACACATCCGGGTCTGAGTGAGAGCTGTAAAAAGGACCAACGACAACATTTACCATAAGCAATCAATCAAGCAATAATCATGCAGTAGCCAATCAATCACCACTGATAAGCAACACTGTGTCATTATCTCGGTTTGTGAAGATCAATACTGTATCTTTTGAAGCTGCAATTTACAGTGTGGGCCTATGCTGATGTCTTGCAATGAGTGTAACTGTAGAAGAAGTCAGCGTTAGTGAACTCCACACATAAGCAAGGGACAAAAAATACAATGCTTACTAGAAAAGAATTGAGGATCTTTTATTCAGTTTTTGAAGTAATGATACCATATCCTTAATTATTTGATCCGTTAATTCAAAGGCTGTCTATTTACCAGTCAATTTTCACACATTATTAGTTTACTTTGTGGAGGTTGTATGTCAGACGTAAAGATCACATTTCACATTTTACTGTATCCCCAGCACAGGATTAAGGAATTAATTTGAATGTTCTAATGAGATTAGTTAGATTTATTATCTAACCTGTGATAGAGAGAGGGAGAAAGCCTCTGCATGTACACCAACAGTGCAAACAGAGGGGAGCTTGGCCAATCCCCTCTCGTCATTAACATGCAAAAGAGAAGAATTAAACGTTGGAAACGCCTCCAGAGCAGTGACTCCCTCAGTTATCATCACTAAGCCTTGAAATACCAGGAGGACAAAGTGAAGTCAGCTGGTTGTGGGACTGAGCACTGGGAGGGCGCTGAGGCATCTCTCTGTGACTTGTTAATGTGATCTCAAATTTATTTCAATATTTCGATATATCTACAGTAATCAATTAGTCTATCATAATCACAATCATCATCACAATCTTTGCTTCTATAGCACTTCAAGCACAGTTACTCTGATACAACGGAGTAAAAGAACACATAAAATCAACAGCAAAAGCTTTGAAAGCAAGGTAGGTCATATAAAACCAGGCAAGAAACAAAAGGGAGGTCAAAAACAATAATAAAATATCAGTATATAAAAGCAAGTCTATAAAAATGAGTCTTAAAAAGTGATTTAAAAGATGATACAGATTTACCAGCCTGAGCTCCTCAGGCAGCTCGATCCCAAGTCTAGGAACCTTGATGGTAAAGACCAGTTCACCTCTTGTTTTATGAAATATAAGCTAATAAATACATGAGAAGAATGAACAAAATTAGAACATAGATGACTACGTGTCACATAAAGACACATGGGAACGCTGCAATTCAATTTATCTCTTTTAGGTTTCAGGGAAATGGCAAAACAGCTTAGAACTTCCCGTTCATCTCCAATTTATTCCCCATTTAAAATAATATCTGAGATGTTGTCAGTGATGAAAACAAAGAAACTCAGAGGGCTTTGTTCAGGGCAAGTCAGGAACAAAACATCTTCAACACTGACCCCTAGTGGTGAGATCTCTGCACTGTCGCATACAACATATTGCTCCACTCTGGTACAGTGAGAACAAATAAGAAATGACTCTGATGCTTGAAATCGACCGCAGAATCAGATACTTGAACATAATATACTGTCTCATCCATTAGAAACAAGCAAAGAGACAGCGATGCTCAGTGGCGTGAGAATAATAGCATTATGTAAGGAAAGCTTATGTAATGACCCGTCTAAATATAGCGCCCAAGCTGTCAGAGATACTGATGTGTTTTAAAATCTAAAATACACTGGTGACATAAGACATGCGTCAATCACACTGAACACTGTTGTCATGTCTCATCTTGGGTGTCTTCTCAGGTCATCAGTGTAACATTTGGCCTCTCAACGTTGCAAGACAGCAGTTATAGATACTGGTTGGGTTGTGTGTAGAATCCAATCTGATGCAACTGCAAACAGGACAATCCAAAGAAACTGGAAGGGTGTAGAGAGTGCTAACATGTTTTACCAGGATTACTTATGTCATATCTGTTACATGGGAAACAGGAGTGAGACTGCATTAATTCCCTGTATGGGTTTGGTTACCAAAATATATGTTACCGATGCTCAGTATCTTTACGTCTGACCGTTTTTAGGTCAAAAGAATTCCAATTATTCAGTGTTTTCCCCCAGAACTGTATTCTTGTCAGGGTGGAAAAGCCTCTGAAACAGCATTTAGACCATCATGAGACTCTAAACCAGACTAATGGAATTATTTTAGGATTAGTATGGCAGGGTGACCCACCACACCTATTCAATGATTGGAGAAACTCTGCGCTACTTTAGGCCTTTAAAAGAAGAACATACATATAGAATAATTAAAGGAATAAATGAAATGTGAGAATCAGTTTTCCCGGACTGTTTTCTGTAGCTGTGGTCAGTGAGGAACCTCCATTATATCAGAGGTGGACCACACTGACTGTACAATTACAGTAAGGAGAGGAATTTTAATTTCAAAAAAAGTTCAGGATGTTCTGGTTTTGAGGTGATAGGCCTGCAGAAATGTAAAGCTACTAATTTCATCATTCTGGCTTTCAGTAGAGAGTTTTAGTGTCCCATGATAGTCTAAATGTGGTTTCAGAGGCTTTTCCACCCTGACAAGAATACAATTATGTGGGAAACACTGAATACTTGGAATTTTTGGCCAAAAATATTGGCCTCAAAGGGATGGGAGCAGGTTGCTTTAGGCCAAACTACACATACTTTTTAATCTTAATTTCAATGTTGTAAAATGGATTGTGGATCTCTTACATGCAGGCCCCAGAGGGTTGGTGTCTTATCCAAGCAGTGCTCATCTTCCACAGGCTGACCACAAGGGGGCGTCCCGTCCCCATTAGTCACTTGGAGGAGAGACTATTGGCTTATTGTCAGTCTGCAAATTTGTCAGCATGGGGAGCCATCACAGCATGGGCCTGTGGTTGAGGAGTCAGTGCAGCGGTGTGATCAGGTTAAGAAGTGTCAAAACCAAAGCATATGGCTATTGATTTTAAAGGGACACCACATCCACCCTGCCAATTATTAAAAGTCAGACAGTGGAACTTGTTCAGAGCTACAAGCGACTACAGTATTTTTTGCGGAGGCTTAATGTTTTCAGTGTTGACAGGAAGCTGATGGTATTATTTTTTATCAAGTCAGTCCTAACTTTTCCATTGATTTCATGGTATGGTAACTTGAATGTGCAAGCAGCAGACCGGCCGTCAGACATTAGGGTGGATAATCCAGTCCCTCTTTGTCAGGAGTTTTCCCCTCAGGCTCCCATAGATACAAGCATTCCATTATCCCATGTGCAATGAATACACTTCATACGCAATGCTGTAATTTAGTAGCTTGTTTGTGTACTTGTACTTTCAGGAGTATGTTTTAAAGTCAGTCATTTTAATTTTGCTTAAGTATGTTTTCACTGAAGTGTTGTACTTCACTACATTTGAAATTCCATCCATAACAGAGGACAGATTTTGTGTCTCTCCATCAGCAACAGAAACTGGACCATTGTAAATTGGCTAACCGTGGAGCCATTTACAGAGAACGGTCAGCAAAGAAAACAAGAGTAATCTGACTTTACTTTGTTTGTGCACTTTATTTTTAGTTTGAACTCTGTCCTCTCTCCTTTTAGAATCACATGGAAAAGAAAACATCTAACGTTATCTTTTCTACAAAGTAACTCAGTAACTTTTACTCTGAGTCCATTTTAAATGAGCTACTTTTCACTTTAACTAGATTTTTACACCAGTATTTTTACTTCTACTTAAGTAGAATATCAGCAAAGTAACAATACTTCCACTTGAGTAGGATATTTTAGTACTCTTTCCACCACTGGCAAGCTGACTTGCAGCAAGGCTGAACCACTTGATGTCACTATTGTTGTCTGAATTAGTTACATCTAGTTAATACACAGCTTTGCCTCCAAAACACCACACTCGTCACATTTTCCCTGCCCTATTCACTCCCCAGCTGCACTCTGCAGCCTTCGCCCGGTCCTGCTTCTTTCCCTAATTGCTGATACGTTTTAATGAACTTCCTCCCTCTGCCCTCTCCCTCGCAGTCCCTCTGCCACCCTCTGCTCAGCCCTCCCTGCTCATGCTCACAACAGCCACACATCTCACCAAAAGGAAATAATAGCAATTATAGAATACAGGAAGGAGAGATAAAAATTTAAATTTTGCAAATGGGAGTGTGTGTGTGTGTGTGTGTGCGGGGGGGGGGGGGGGGGGGGGGAGTTTAACACAACACAAACAGTATGTACGTTCGTACGTTAGAAATAAAGGAATAAATAAAACTCACATGCTTTCAAATTATTCAGGTTTAGCTTTATTTCTCAAGTGATATGAGGTTTCTAATGCATTCACTTTAAAAGGCAAGATTTGTGGCTATCTAAAATCACATAAAGTTACAACATATTGGAATATGCAAGTTTGGAGTTTTTAGATTTCATAAGCATAAGTGTGTAGATTGCTGCATTCCATTGGCTCAGGACTATCATGTAGTGCAATTTGCAGAAAGAGGCGTGCCAGTGTGCCAGTTTCACTTTACCAGTTAAGATATTTTTTTGTCAAGGAACTGCGGGTCAATAAAATTCAGTTGGTAGTCAATTGCTGCACCTGTCTGACTATTGTCACGTATTTGTGGTTTTCTGCAGCTAGCTTCGCTGCTACTTTCTCAGATCTCTTTTTCAAATGTGTTATAAAGGCTAAACTGATATAGGCTGATATGTCTTATGACAGGTCTTATTACTTTGTGCTGCGCTGTGTAATGGAATCTTGTTTGTCTAGATGTGTAGTACCATAAGAATGTTGCCTCATTGACACGTACTAAGGAGCCAAGGAGAAAGGTCCTACAGGGAGACAAAAGGAACAGCATTATTGTACATTCAAGTGCTGTCTGGTTTATCGTGTATACGATACAACTCGGACAAAAGTACGCCATTAGTAGGAACAAATACTAAAATGGAACATTTGCAGGATTTTCCTCATTGTTTTGATCCGTGTGTACCATCGAAATTGTCTCCACGCCCCGCAAAAGATCCTGGCACTGAACCAGCTAACGCCGCTATCCAGCATCATGGTGAGGTGATATGAATAAATAATGAAAATAATGCTACGAGCAATAATCTATAGTTTTGCATGTATGATGGCTAAAGGTAATTACCGCCAGGACGTTTCCTCACACTCCAATTAGCACTGTCAAAAGGACAGTGCTAATCGGTCAGTGCAGAAGAAAATGCAAATTAGCAGCCTTCAGTACTGGCTAGCTAGCAAAGTGATGTCACCTCAAAGATCCTAATTTAGATTATGTTAGGTAGGTGTGAGAGGTTCAACTGTAGCTGGCTATTGGTCATTTCTTGTTTATCCCGGGGCCTACTTGCCAAACCAAATGTTTATAATATTGTGGTCCATGCCCTTGGAAACCACAGGTTGTATTGTAGCAGATGGGAAGTCCATAACTTAGTTTATGAAGCCTGAGTTTTAAACACATTCTATCTTGGCAATGACATCAGCGGTAATTTGTGCTTTGGTTTACCAGACCCAACTCGGCACTCTGCTAGACATTTTACATTACGACCTTAGCCTTACCATAGACTGTAAAAAAAGATGGACCATAAGATTGGGTTTACGATCGCCGCCATGACATGACATTTTTTGGAGCGAGCCTGAGGGTCGTCCACAGAGCCTGTGGACGACCTACTACTGCCTACTACTGGCTTGTAATCGGTGACCTGTCGATCACTGGACAGGCGACCCGTCAATCACTAGGAAAACAACCCCGTTTTAGCCATTTTGATGTGTCATAGCGGGGTAAACACCTACGTGGAAGAGAGCCATCATTAATGTTATTAGTTACACCTGTGTTCACCCTGCTATGACACATCAAAATGGCTACTGTGAAAAGGCTCTATTTTTAGTGAGAAGTTGGGTTGTGGTCCCATTGACTTGCATGGAGTTGGGGCGGTTTGGAGTCTTTTTGGAGCCATGCAGCATCTAGCGGACGTTAGAGGAACTGCCATCTGCCGCCACTTCCTTATTGGCTTCAAAATTCAACCGTGATTTTGGCTGCTTGGTGTGCACATATGCGCTCTACCTAGGCGTTGCTGCCAAAGGTCTATTCTGGATTGTTGAGAACCAGTTTTGTTACTCCAGATGAACTCTTTGGTACAAGGATTGGCTTCTCTCCAAAGTCATGCTCGGTAGTGACATATTTCATACATGTATTAGTGTTATGATCATCTTTACAAGGAAAATCTAATGTCTAATGAGTCATCCACAGCTATGTTAAAATATCCACCAAGTATAGTATATCACCAATTATAGTATATGTGTGTTTGGATACTTTGCAACCATTGAATCTTCAATTCAATTTGCTTGAGGTAGAAGGAATTCTCTCTTTTTGAATTGTACCCACCAAGAAAAGTAAAGTGCTTGTCGTCACAAATGGAACATATCACAAAACCATTAAATTTGTTCTTCAGTATCAGAGTTCCACCATTTGGAACTATGTGAAAACCAAATATCATCACCCCACTGAAATATCCCGAAGGATGTTAATGGAATGTGACTCTTGTATAAAACTAAATCAGTTAAACCCTTTAGCATATAAGAACAATAAGTATGCATGGTAACTATTTCTATGAGCACAGGCAGAGCCATCTAACAGGGCTCTATTAGTTTAGCCACATCTAGTTGCCTCAGCGCACTGAAATTTGCATGCACATACTCAGCTAATCAGGATGAGCCCACTCAAGCTGATGGCCTATATCCTCCCCCGATAAAAGGAGAGCGTACCTCTCTACATCCACTTCAGCGACTCATGGAGCAGCAGGGTGACTTGTTAGAGGGCTCTGCCTGTGATCATAGAACTAGAGTTACCATGCGTAACTATTGTTCTATTTTACACAGACGTCACCCTCTATTGGCTTGCAGGGGAAGGCTGATTACTCCAGCCACTGCTGCAACACTAAGATGTCGACAACATGCCACATCACAGACCTGACTGACTGCAATTGTGCAAACAAGTAGGCTATACCAGTCATGGTCAATCTCTCTTACACACTAGAGTCTAGTGTGACGTTTGTTCCCTTACCACTGTCTAGTGACAGTGGTAAGGGAACAAACATCATGCCATGCCCCTGTTTGGCATGTGGGTCTACAGCATGACCAGCCCCTGACACTTCCAACAGATAAAATCCAACCTAAATGGATAGCAAAGATAACGGAGAAGGAAGGAAGATACTGAGCCTATATAAGCCCTTGTCTGCTAAAGCGGAAACGCATAGGGGCAAGGAATTCATCTCACACATGCATATGGCTGTCTAAAATTACAATATAACACATATAATACACATGTGCAAAACGGGAGCACCTACTAAACAAAATCATTTTTTACTTACTTAAAAGATATGTCTGGATCTCACATTGCTATCTGCAGCTTACCAAGACCTTTGCTTTGTTTTGCCTAAATGAAATAAGCCTCTATTAGTCTAAATGTGAGACACTCTCATTGACTCCCAGCCAAAACAGCAGCAGTCTAGTCTGCCTAACAGTGAGAAGTGAGAACTATCGCTTCACCTGGATAGACACTAAAGTTAATTTCCTACTTGGAAATTTCACTAAAATGTGACAGTAGTGACAACATTTTCAAAGAGCCCATAGGTTAATCTGGTGTCCTGATCAGCTGAAGTGACGTAGCCTACAAGATCTCCAATCACTGTCTAAAGCAGGTTTCCACAACACAATTAAATGTGTTTGGACTTTCAGTCTAAAAAAAGAGTTGCAGGAAAAGCCCCATCCAGGGGCAGATGGTGGTAGAGGAAAAGGTTAGTTGCAGGAATGTGGAATTAGGACTATTTTTGATTCCTGTCCAGTAACTATTTACATTGCAGTCTACCGCCTGTGACATCAGACCCTAGACTATATAAATGAATGGACAGGGGCAGCTTTAATAATACATCTTCGCTCTGCTGAGGAGAGCAGCAGAGGAGGAGAAGAGGGAAGACGGACTGAAAAAGAGAAAGAGCGCAAAGAGCTGGCAAAGATGGACCAAAGAGAAACCATGCTGGTTGGCTCCTTGCTATTGTGCATCGTCACTCAGGTGAGACCTAACTTATACGTTTCCAATTGTAATTTTTTCTGATTTGATCACCAGCCAATGTGCTTATATCATATTAGGATGTAAAATGATAGGCTATATCATTATCCACAAATTTGGTCATTAAATCAATTCTCTATCAGTAATAAAGCCACTTCAACGCAGTATCATAGAAAAGGGCAGTGTGGTTGTGACAGAATCCAAGTTCTCTGTTCTCATAGTAAAGTGGGAAGCTGTGGTCCGAGCTGGGATCTGGATGTTCTGTAAATATGTGATATGGCTGAAATGTGAATGGCTGCTTTTTGTACTTATCACAAGGATTCTGAGGTTGGGCTGTTCCTGCTGCCTTTTATAACAAGGTAAATTATGACTACTGCAGCAGACTAAGTGTCTGAGGCACAGGACTTTGAGTCTGGTGTTACAAAGCAAAGGCCATGAGGTTAAATTAACGCTGCTTTATGAGTTTCGATGAATGGAAAAAGCATGGGTCTAGAACAGATGTGATCACACAACAAGATGATTTGGGAACGGCCATCAGCACAAGGTTGGAGATCATTTTATTTCACCTGCAGCCCCCCTTTGGACCTCAAAGGGAATTTGACATGCCATCAACTGATATGCTAGTGCGATGATGATCATAACATTAGCTACAGCCAGAAAGTAGGGGGTGAAAGTCCTTCACAATGGCTTTACATGTGTTTTTTTTCTGGGACCTGATTATCACACTAAAACTAGTCCAAGATCATGTGTTGTTTGCTTTGGTTTCGCCTCGTTCTTCTTGTCCTTGTCGAAGAAACAACAGGCTTGAAGTGCTGCGGCCTGATCAACATTCAGAATGGAAAACTCCATTGTGTTTGAAGGAGGAAGCTCACTGCGCTCTTGAATAAACAACTGCACTCTAAAGTATTGTACAACTGCGGTCACTTTCACAGCTGCCGTCACGTTACTATCGAAATACAGTGCTGGTCAAAACAAACACTGATCAAAACACTACGTATTTGTTAATCTAATACTTGCATTTTTTATTTTAGTTGCTCTATTTGTACTCTACAAACATTTTTTTCTCAGATGATCCCTTAACAACATACACTACTGTACAGTATGTTTTTTTAGTGAAACATGGTCTATAATAATCTGTGCATAAATCATGTGTTCAGGATGTAGAATACATTCTCTCTTCCTCTGCGTATGAGACTTCCTTGTACTGAAACCTCAAGTCGTTCTCATCTTCTCTCATCATGCCTGTTGTTACAAGGTAACCAGCAAATTAAGGTCAAGGGCACAAGGTTTAGAGCTAACTACTGTAGCATTCATCACAGGCATGTTTACATATTTACTCATTTAAAACTTCATTAACATTTACTAACTTTATTAAGAAGAACTTAGGGACAGATTTTAAGAAAACCATTTTTTTTAAGAATCTGTTTTTGTTTTTGTTTTTTGTAAGAAGCTGTTGGTAGAGCTGCATATCCATATATCCATATGAATGACCAAAATGTCAGATGAATCCTAATATTTCCAAGGTCATGTAGTGGTCTTATTCTTTTTCTCCCCCATCTTTCTTGTCATTCTCCATTATATATCATCTGATAAAGCAAATATCGAACAAAGCCTAAAGAGTTTCTGAAAAACAAGGTTGTACTGTTGCAAGGGGAAAATGTCCAGAGACAGAAACTAAACTAGATACAAACAGGAAAAGTACATTTCCCATTGGACATACAGCAGTTTGCTCGCAGTCAATCTCAGGCATTGGCACTTGATTGCATTCTTGTAGCATGTGCACTGTAGTCTATATCCTTTGTCTAAATCAAGTGTTTTGTGTGAAACCACTTTCCTGTCGTGTGAGAACACCTTCACCTTGTTGAAACTCAACGTGGTTTTAGAATGCACCCTCTTCCTGTCTGCTCCTCTCAAGATTTTGGAGCATGCAAGTTAATTGAGGTCATATTGTCAAAACAAATCCCCTCCAGTAACCCAAGCATGTGTACAGCAGACAACTCAGACAGCAAGGTTCCAGTACAGCAGTGAGGGATGGAAAGAGCACCAAAACACCTTACTGAGGTAGAGGTACTGGTACTTTGCTGCAATTTTACTTTAGTAGAAGAAAAATTACTGGTGTAAAAACCCACTTAAGTAAAAGTAAAAAATGTAGTAAATTACTGAGTTACTGTTAAAAAACAGATATGATCTTTCCAATGCAATGTAAAAAGGACGAGAGGACAGACAGTTCAATATGTGATAGGCCTATTGCATGATTTTATGCACTATGTTAAGCATTTTAAATATAAGATTCTATAATTCATGTTATTACTAAAATGAAAATGCCCATCCATTACTCATGTTACTAACTTGATATTTCTATTGTTATCTATCTACCTAACTAGCTAGCAAGGCTAGTGACCTAGCAACAACCAGGCTAACAAACCTATAATACTGTAGCTGTATGGATGTTAACTAAGCAACTATGATGGATAAATTTGAGCATTTAATGTTACAGTTATTTAACGTAATGTTTCCTCCAGTTTGAGTAGGTTTGACACAAATTGAATTAACTATTGGCCAATTTCTGATGCAATGCATATAGAGACGCCAAAATTTGTTCTCTGTCATGGATGTGATTTTAACTGTAGTGAAGTACAATACTTCAGTCACAATGAAAAGGCATTTTGAGAGCAAGGAGGTTTTATAGTATCTTTAATGTGATGTATTTCCTGTTGAAACAGGATATTGGGGCGGGACATAACACAAGGAGGGATCATTCATATGTGTAAACCACTAGGATATCAGTTAGGGAGAGAAAGGCAGGTTTATTTGATGGGAGGGACGGGACTGTTCAAAAATCTGTGATGTTTTTATTTGGTGGAATTTTTATGTACACCTAACTGGTGCACGATGAGGTCACCACATCCCGATTTGGCCCCTAAACACTCGGCCTGGACATTACCAAGTGAGCCAAATGAAGCGAGGGCGAGTGGCTGTTCAGCCCTCTGACGCTCCCTCGAAAACGAGGCAATTAAAGTGCTGGCTTTAAAAGCGAGGGCAGTCCCAGCAGGCATTGCAATACCAATATGAACTCCCACAGAGCATGGCAGAAGGAGCCAACTTCCTGCAAATGTATTCAAACAGCTCTAAATGAAGTGGCTATATTCAAATTAGCGCAATATTTAATGATAAGAAATAATGTCAATTACAACAGGCTACTTTAACATGGATAGAAATTGAGCTATTTTCATTAGACTGTCTGACATGAAATTGTAGGTGAAAGGTTTAGGTCCCACGGGGGGGGGGGGGGGGGGGGGAGTCAGAGCCAAGAGGGGAGGAAGAGCTAGTCAGAAAGAGTTTCAACAGCATTGTTTCAGCAACATGAAGTGAAACTGTTCCGTGGTTGTTGTTTTTTTAAAAGGAGCACAGACCGTTTTAATTTCTCAAAAACGTACAAATACACAGAAAGCTGCTCATTTACATCAACAAGAGCAGCTGTTATTTGTTACTCCCACTTACTTGACGGCAGTGCGTGTTATTTTTACCTGTGCTACTGCCGTTCATCCTGCCTGTCTGTGAGCTAGGTGTGGTGCCAGCTGTGCACCGGGCCTTGCCGCTGCTCGCCCGCCGCGCCGCGCTGCCCCGCTGGCGTGCCTCTGCTCCTGGACGGCTGCCGGTGCTGCCAGGTGTGCGCCAGGCAGGAGGGCGAGGCCTGCACCGAGCGGCTGCCCTGCGACACCCAGAGAGGCCTGCAGTGTGACTACAGCGCCAGCTACCCCGGAGGTCCTGGAGAGTGCGTTGGTGGGTACAGAATGGGGTTTTGGTTTTTGAAGGCTGATACCAGTATAGCTCATTCTGGATCGAAGCTGCAAAGAGCTGATATTTGTGTCAATATCCAGTAGACAAACAGGAGACAACCAGTATAGTATTGATCAACTGTACAATAAATATGTAATTAATCAAACCTAGAGCGAACCCTAGTACAGACACCTATGTAGTTTTAAATGCATTTAAAAAGTTGTCAGTAATTTGACATATTACTCATTGACTCATACAATTCCTGACTACACTGTACCAAAGAAAATAGCTACTGTATTTACAGTAGCAGTTGCGTGGAATAGATTTAGTGTTGCTCACTGGTTATCTGTCCACACATGCCTCACATGCCGTATTTGTCTGCACATGCCTCGTCCTGGACTTGGCACACCAGTAGTACTCGCCTTGTCTCTTTCACCCACTTCACAGTAGAAACCTTTTCCCTCCTCTTCCCGCCGCTCTTCCTCCCTTTCCTGTGAGCAGGTCAGAACGAACTGGGTTGTGAATGGAACGGCTTGAGGCTGGAGGAGGGCCAGACATTTCAGCCTTCCTGTGCCCAGCTGTGCCACTGTCTGGGCGGCGGGGTGACCTGCGTGCCCCTGTGCACCGATGACCTCCAGATGCCCACTGCCAACTGTCCCAACCCTCAGCTAGCGCGCCTACCAGGGCGCTGCTGTAAGGAGTGGGTCTGTGATGGCCTGGACAACAGTATCTACCCAGATCCCCCAGCAGGTAATGGCTAAATGCCATGCATAGAGGAATACATGAATACATGACACATACCATTTCAATACATGAGACTGTGATGAACAGGGCGGTCAGTCCGCTCCGTTCAGTAGCTTTTCATTTTTTTAAAAGTAGCTTGTCTCCTCCCTCGCTGTTTGAAAGAAGCGCTCTCCCCCTCCCATTCCTGAAAAAAATCTCGTAATGGCGGAATCCATGAAGCGAGTGAGTAAACTTGTTAAACTAGTAAACTTGCTACCTGCCTCTTCACTTGTCATATGGGACATGTAACCTTCAGCGGGAGAAAGATCTGGCAAAGTGAGACTGTTAACCGGCGAGACTTTTCAGCAGGTACGTTTAGCTTAGCTATTAGCATTTATCCTTCATTTGTCCTTCGTAGGCCTCCGTAGTGCAGTGGCTTTGTTGTGCTTTATTTACAAGTGTGTTGCGGTTTCTATCACCCTCTAGTGGTCAGAAAAATCGCTTATTGCAGCTTTAAAGAGGTGGGCTTGTAGCTGGAAGGTTGCCGGTTCAAATCCCTGGATTGATTGAGGAAAGTGAATTAGTACATGCAAAGAGACTCCCGCACACCATCTTTACTTGCAACTAAAACATTTTATTGAAAAATTGCAACGTTTCGGTTCTGAGACCTTAGGCAAAAAACTGCCTGCCTTTTTTTTGCCTGACAAAGGTCTCAGAACCGAATCATTGCCAAGTCCTCTCCTAGGCACCTGTCTCCATAGGAACCTAGTTTTCTGAAATTAATGAGTAACATTGCCCCCTCCCTCAACAACTACAGTCAAAGTGCCCTTGAGCAAGGCACTGAACCCCAGCTGCTCCGGTGGAGAAGACTGTGGTTGCACTGGGCAGCTCTCAGTGTGAATGTGGGTGTTGCTGGAGAAGAGCATGGAGCTCAGTCGTCTTTGGATAAATAAAGGTTCAAAAATGATTAGCTTGTAATGATTTTCTATCAGTCTTTACCAATGAGTCAATCAGTAACGATGGAGTCAAAAGGGAGAGTTAACAGGACTATTTTGAACACTGTGGAGAGATTTATTGCATGTTTGCCAGGATAAAACTACTTGAGCAAAACGCAGGAGAATTTGGATGATTTTCAGCTATTTCCTGTGAGGCGCAAAACGCTGCTGTTAAATCAAAGTCAGCACAGCGGTGTTTGGACGCCAGCAGCCCCACAGTCAAATAACAGAATGGTTTAGGGTCGTTTTGGGGTCGTGAAGACACAGGTGGACTTCTCAAAACAGAAGGGGCGTCAGGATCAAACAAAACACTGCGCTATTCTAACCACAGTGACCTCACCTCAGCAGCAGTTTACAACATTTCAGCCTGTGCATATAGGTTCTGGACTTTCTGATACGTAACCTTTGATCGAAGCCGTCCAGTCCAAACACACACAACTTTCAGCTGGATGCGTACGTCAAATATTTTCCCCATTGGTGTTCCTTTCCAGGGGAGAGAATGGAGAGGGCGCGTCAGGACTATGGGGGCGGGCTGTCGGGCCAGTCTGCCGGCCTGATCTCCAACTGCATCGAGCGGACCACGGACTGGAGCCCCTGTTCCCGCAGCTGTGGCCCAGGTGTCTCCACCCGCAGCTCAAACAAGAACTGGGCTTGCCGCCCGCAGACCCAGACCAGACTGTGCCAGGTCAGACCGTGCCAGGCTCCGCCCCTGGTGCCCCGCAGGCTGCAACTGGTCAGTGGACAGATGCTTTTAAAGGAAAAATCAACACTTAAACACTGTTAAAAAAGACGCCTATTGGTGGTGTGCCATGAACTGGCCAAACGTAGACAATGTGACGTCACCTTGAGATATTTCCAGCAGCTACTATGGAGTTTGATAGCAGAAAATGTTTCAGCGTTTCAGCGAAACATCAATGGTAAACATCAGGTTTTAGAATCAAAGAGAAAGGGCTTCTTTCTAGAGCCGCCATTTTGCACCGACGTTCAAGAAATCCATTGCAGAAGAGTCCATATGGCCACCTTTGATTGTAAGCAATAAGTTCACGCCCCTTCTGAAAGGCATTCTGGGAAACGTATGAAATCACTAACTGCAGTCGAAGTAGACAAGGGAAGTTGAGGGAAAAGTGGGTACACCAGCAAAGTAAATTACAACACTTAAGCACAAAATAACTTAATAATTAACTAAGATTGATGATATATAACAATGTAAGAGTATCTGTGGGTGGAGTTTTCTTTTAAGGTACTTACTACATACTACTAAGGTAGTTCAACAAGGGGAAGATTTGGCCCATCCTAAAGGTAGGTGGAGTTAGTGTCAGTGGGCGGATGACAGACTGCAGGAGTTGGCCTTGATCAAATAGTGAAAGTAGGACAAAGAAGTGCTGTATGGTCGATGGTATCTTTATGTGGCAAGATGTGCAATCTAGCACACCCATTTCAAAGTTCATAATTCAAAGTTAATAATTCAATGTTATAATCAAGGGCAGACTCTGCACATCATTTGTCACCAAACCTTCCAAGCCTGCTTATATGGACTAGGTTTCTGGGGACAAAGTGGACCAATAACTGATGACTGACCAGATATTATTATTTGGTCAGTGTGATGAATTATTAGACGTAGGTCACCAATCTATCAGCTGGTCCTGAATGCTTCCTGATGTGTTTTTTATTTTATTTTAGAATTCCAAATAGATTCCTGGCTTCTTTTTTTTTGGCTTGATCTTTGTGCTGCTTTGT
Source organism: Centroberyx gerrardi (assembly GCF_048128805.1). Classification (NCBI taxonomy): domain Eukaryota; kingdom Metazoa; phylum Chordata; class Actinopteri; order Beryciformes; family Berycidae; genus Centroberyx; species Centroberyx gerrardi. Next base: position 6,033,240 of record NC_136001.1, on the reverse strand, counting down.
AATGATAAAACTGGAAGATCAAATTTGTAGGCCTACTTACTTTGGCTTTTACCAATACACAGGATTTGATGTTACAATCCTTTGTGCCCAATTCAGAAGTCAAAAGAATGATGCCACACGTGGTGACTATAGAGGACATCAGGCTACACCGTCATAAATCTACAGAACCATCAGACAGGCAGCAACATTCACTAGCCACCTCATCTGCCACACTTTACCACCCCAACTTACTCCATGGCTGTAATCCACTGTGCATTTCAGGGGTCAGGGGCGTGCGAGAGCAGCTACAGTTCATTGCTCTCCATTCGTCTTGAACACCAGGGCTGCTGGAGCGCCAGGGCCTACCGCCCCAGGTTCTGCGGCCTGGCCTGTCCGGAGGGCCGCTGCTGCAGCCCCTACCGCACCCGGACGGTGCCGATGGCTTTCCTCTGCCCCCAAGGCAGGCTCACTCAGCAGCAGGTCATGGTGATCGAGTCCTGCTCCTGCAGCGCCTCCAATTGTCCCCAGGCCCCGGCAGCCTGGAGGGCCCTGCCCTGGCTGTAAGGTGTGGGTCCAGGTACGAGACGGATGGGCAGGTCCCGTCAGCGTGGAACACGGATGATAAAAATGACCAAACGTTGCGCACACAGTCATGTGGCAGCGCAGAAAGTAGGCCCAGTGTTTCAAAAACATTATTATCATTATTAAGAGGAGATATGTTGTTTGTTTAGCCAAGGAAACACTGCTTAACTGTTTTTCAATTAAATGGACTTTATTATAGCGATAACAATGTTTTTAAGTTGCACATGTCAGATTTGAATAGGCCCATACCATATAATGGCATTGGCTAACTACATTTTATATGGTAATGTATATTCCACCTTGTTGTAGTGAGCTATTACACAATCTGTTTGACAAGGAGGTGTGTGTATGTGTGTATGTGTGTGTGTGTGTGTGTGTGTGTGTGTGTGTGTGTGTGTGTGTGAGTGTGTATACAACTGATGCAAAGGCTGATAATCGATATAGGCCCCAAGGAAGTCATCTTTATTCCGTTATCTGACAGTAATGAGTCTGACTTTGTAACAAAATTACACAAATAGCTTTAATTCAATTAAAAAAAAACAATTTGTACAGCGGTCTGCATGTTTGTATTCAGTGTCGGGCATGAATTCTGTGCACGCTAAAATATTTTTCAGCCATACATTTTTAGTTGTGCTTTGTTAGTATGTATTTTGTTCATTTGCCCCTTTTTTGCCCTACATTTCCAAGCATATATCAACACGTTTGCATGTGCATCACACTAAATCCGTCAAAGTTAGGAAGTGGGCGGACGTTTTCTTGCTTTCACATTCGGGCATGTACAGTTGCACAGCTTGTTTTCATAAGGCACAGGCACGGCCACTGTCTCGGTGTGTGGAGGAGATAATGTTTGATAAAGTCCGGGCCGGTGGCTGATATTTTCCCGTCGTGAAGAGCTCAGTCTGGATAAAGCGGAGTGAAAACCGGGGAAATGTCTGAGCATTCCGGACGCGCAGCCAACCTGTCCTCCTGCGAGAGGATCAACCTGCCCTTTACGCACACCTTCCTACCCGCCGTGTTCGTCGTCGTGTTCGTCGTCGGGACCTTCTCCAACTTCTGGGGCTTGAGGAGCGTGTGCACGGGCTGGACGAAGATCGGCAACATCAACATCTTCATGCTGAACCTGGGGGTGGCGGACCTGCTGTACCTGTTCACCCTGCCGTTCCTGGTGGCCTATTACGCGCAGAACAGCAAGTGGGTCTTCGGGCAGACCTTCTGCAAGGTGACCCGCTTCTGCTTCAACCTCAACCTGTACGGCAGCATCGGTTTCCTCACCTGCATCAGCATCTACAGGTACCTGGGCATCGTGCACCCCATGAGGGTGATGGGCAAAATCACCAGCGGACACTCCGTGGCTATAAGCGCGCTGGTGTGGCTTCTGGTGCTCATTCAGATCCTGCCCGATATGTTCTTTGACAAGTCTCATCCAAATTCATCGCACGCCTGTTTCGACACCACTTCGGACGAGTTGATCAGAAGTTACCTGCCGTACAGCATCGGCTGGACCATCACCGGGTTCGCCATACCCTTGCTTATCATTTTGGTGTGTTACGGACACGTTATAGTGGTCCTTGCCACAAAAGCCAACGTCAACCCCCTGCTGAAACAGCGGTGCTTGAAGCTGGTCGTCATCCTGGTGCTGCTATTCTCCATCTGCTTCATCCCCTACCACGTGTTTCGAAATCTCAACTTAAAGACGAGGATTTTGAAGCAGGATGGGACTTGCCACGCCAGCTTCGACGACATCTACATAGCCCACCAGATCGGCCGAGGCCTGGCTTGTCTGAACAGCGCCATTAACCCGCTGATTTATTTAGTGGGGAATGATGATTTCCTCATGAGGTTTCATCATTTCAGTAAACGGGCCCGGATGTCTGTGGCCGGCTGGACGGGCGCTGTCCTGTACCGCAAGCCGACCGAGGCAGATGCGGAGTCACCGACGGAGAGTCCGGCCAACTTCCACCAGCTCAACTGACAAGGAAGCAACAGACAACACCAAGCACTTGCATCAGAACTTTTCTAAATAGACTAATATTGTGGGGCAAAGTGGAGCAATGACTGATGACTGACAATATATTATTATCTGATGAAGGTCATCAAGCTATCAGCTGAGAAGGAGTGTTCCAGATGCATTTCTTGGGATGTTTGTTTGATCTCTGCCCTCCATTATAATTATGAAAGCAAAACAAATCAAGTGCCATATCTTGCCCTTCCCAGCTGATGTCCATGGTATTGTACCACAAACTGATGTTAATATTTTGCACTTTCTGTATTCTCGCTGATTATTATTGTCATTGTAAGCTTCAAAGCTGATATCATGTCATTAACTACCTATACAGTGCAGCCCCCTTTTGGGAAAAGTAAAATGCAACATATTGTGGTTATGCATTGCCAGGGACTTTTTTTGTATAATGATTTGTGATGTATTGCACTATATTTGCACTGTAAAGAATATGATATATTTTGCAATGGCTTTGTTATATCTGTGGATTATATAATAGAGGCTCAATGTTCTGAGGACTTTGAAAGAGGCACTTCTCTCTGGTCTTGTTATCTGGAGGAGAGCAGCATTCCATCCTCCTAGTAGTGTTTTGAATTAGTGAGAGAACTGCAGCATCCTTAACAAGAGCTGGGATTCAAACTCATGTACATATTGACTATGGAAAGGTTGAAAAACACACAAATCTCAACTACCAGGGCAGCAGAAGTGTACTCAGTATTTGAAGTGACAAAAAAAAGTGGTCAAAATGTAATAAATGCTGCTGGGCCATAAAAGAAAAGGATTTTACCTGTTCATATTCCATAATCTAAGACAGGTCACTCTGGCATTATGTTGGGAGATGAGAGCTCAACCAGAAATAAGCGCAATGGTTAGGAATCACAAATGATTTCTGACTTGTTGTAAATAAAAGCTTGTCTTTTTTTTTTCCAAACACTGAGATAAGTTTGTGTTGACCAAGTGTTAAAAAGGAAGGAGTGCCACGACTGAGCATGACGTTCTACTCTGATATAAATAACTTATGCTTAACTGATGAAAGCAAAGTGCAGCTGCAAGAATCAACTATACTGTTGTGATTATTGTGCAGCTCTGTCCGACATACAATAAGATATGCTCGTCCTCATGCCATTATCAGATCTTAGGCTATATTTTCAAAATGTATGTAGAAAGCCGGGGGGGGTGGGGGGGTGGGGGGGGAATACAAAATGATCTAAAATCTGGATGAAATGTCCAAAAATGAAGCTGCAGGTCTGCAGAGAGGAAAGTTGAATTCTTCTGTTGATATTTCTCTCTCCTCTGCTAACTTCACAGGCCGCTGACAGAATTCCTCTGGACGCTGCCGCTGGTATTTATGCCAGTCTCTCTAAACAATTTATGTAGTGCTTGTCCAGTGTTCTAGCGTTCATTTACAATTTATTGCACTTTTCCCATTTCCTGAGTCGAGGCTCGCAGGAATTGATTCCATGGCCGACAGTTCTAGGATATTTCTTTGTCAACCGCAGCAGTATTCTGCCATCTTTTGAAATCCAGGTCTCTCCAAACATTCGGTGAAATTTGGTAACAAGTTCAACGAATGTCAAAGACACACACAGCTTTCAGGAAAGGGTGGGCTGACCACAAACATGCAAATTTATCAGCATGGCCTGAGCTGAACTAAGTTGAAAACTAATTTACTTGCAAGTATTCAAGAAGAGCCTTTTGAATGGCATTTTGTAACAGCCCATTTAAAACATTGCAACTTTACGGACTGTTAGGGAGAGAAAGTAATCGGTTATGGCCAAATCCTAAATCTTCCTGATCATGGAAATTCCACACACCTAGCCAGTCCCGGAGGTGATGGAAAGTGAAAGTTAATGCCTGATTTCTTGTCAAAACGCATCTTTACTGGAAAATACCTGACATCATCTCCTGTAACCTCTGAACAGATTTCCTCAAAACTCAAACAATAGCGGAGCACAGCATCCTGTCCTTCGCAATACTACTAAATGAAAAATGAAACAAGATTGGAAGGTGGGGCGTTGGGCCTGCAGCTGATCAGGGCAAGAGTTCAGTTAATGACCCTCTTGAACCCTCGGCTTGCTCTGTCATTGTGACCAATGTGCCATTTCCAGGCTTGTTAGGATTAATGAGTCATTATAGCAAGGCTTCCTCTGGCTTGCAAATCAGATCAGGATTGTGCTATAAACAGGAAAATCTAACACAATAAGGATTTACTGCGGGGCTGCAGGAGAGTCCAGTGTTCCCTTTGCCCATAGGTGTCACCTGGTTGGACTTCAGGCGGGGGCAGCAATTTCATGCCTTTTGCATTAATGGGTCATATTTTGTGCATAAACCTTTGAGTCAGCACACTATGCTGTAAGCAACACTGCTAATATCCTGCAGCGCTTCAAATCTTTCCTGCTAAAGGGAACTTGGGCAAAATCTCAGCATCATCGGTCCTTCGTGGTTGCAACATCAATTCACGTACATCCTGTAAAGTTGCCTATTGCGACATTAATGAAGTTGTTCTCACACCCTCTTGGATGTCGTCCACGTTCTGATGTAATCATGACTTAACTATACCGAGGCATGTCACACACAAATGTCCATGTTGTTCAATAGACCTCAAAGCTGAAGGTAGACATTACGGAGCTCCTCCTGCCTTGTGTGTCAGTGGGTTCCCTACACAAATGTATATTATTTCAGCATATAAATATTGATATTTCACTGATTTTCTCTCCCACCCGTTCTCTGATTCTGTAAACACAATTTGGTAAGTAAAACGTAAAGTGGTTTGATGAATGCACCTAGCACAAGCACCTAGAGACCATCCAGTGGTGCCACTCTATCTGTCAAGGTTAGCCCAAAAAAAATGAAACTGACTCAACAGATTTAGCCATTGGAGAAGTTCCACTTTTTACTGCATTCACTGCATTGGAAAATTCAAATTTTGTATAGACAGTTTGGCCAAAACTCCACTATCGGGCTCCAACCTATTCATCAGTGAACAGTTCTGCCTTGATTATGATTGTGATATCCTGGAAAACTCTATGGAGGGTGTTGTTTGGGTTAATCTGACAGCAAAGTCACAACTCCACTCCAATCAGGTTTTCGTGGTCACAGTGTGCTATCTTCCCTCTGCTAACTCCACTAGTCAAGGTGATGTTTCTGATTTTTATGCGAGCCTCCATATGTATAGAGTCCAGGGGCTCGGTCCTTTCTGTATCATGGGTGACTTTAACAGTAGATGTGGAAGCACACCAGACTGTATTGAGGGAGTGGATGCAGTAGGAGAGAGCGATGTGGTGGATTCTCTACTAATTCCTCCAATTGCCAAGAGCCAATTGTTGCATATTACATGGAAGAAGTGGAAGAGTACATATTCACAGATATCAAATAACAATAAATAAATAACTACAACTATATAGGTAGAGGTGAAGTATGTAGTTTTGGGAAAGACATTTGATTTGAAAGACATTGATATATTTTAATAACTAGTTATGAAAATGTATATCAGTGAATATTGTTATTAAATTTTCTGAATGAACAATTTCATGCCCAAAACTACATATTACACCTTTAACCTATTACTATGTCCCTCAAATTCAAGTGCATGCAGAACCAATGTGAATGGAACAGACTAAGGGTCATTTGGTGATGTAATGAACATATAATGAAGATGCAATTTCTTAACAGTATAACATGGCAGGCAGTATTTGTGATTGTAAAACATAGGAAAATCCAAATACTTGTTTAAAAGCAATGCTTAAAGCAAAGCAATGCTGATTGGGCTACATGTGCTTCTTCCTTACTTGTTTCCTACATAATGCGATCCCTGACGTGGGGAAAAGGGGTTATTATCAGCCCTATTCCTAAATCAAGGAAGGATAAAAGAGTCCCGTTATTACAGTAACATCATCTGTCTATACACTGTTTTGTTGTGTTCTGTTTATCCGTATTCCTAACTGGGCTGAAACTAACAACATAATAGCTGACAAAACAGAGTTCTCAATCATTGACTGTAGAAAGAAGAGAAGAAAAGGCACCTTTGGGTTCTTTTATCGACTTTTCCTGCTTTATGCTGATCATCTAGCTCTCATTTCAGAAACTGAAGACGAATTATGTTAGACCTTGTCTGTAAATGGTATGAGGAAGGGAGACTAAACATGAATGTTCATAAAACTAAAGTTGTCCATTTCAGGAATCCATCTGTTCTTCAAACTCTCAAAATCTGTTCTTCATATTTTTACCTTTTCAGTGTTACACAAAGTTGTTTAAATGTGGTTCTCCCTATCCCTAACATATGGGGCAGCGGTGTGGGGTTAAAAAAAAAAGACTCAATGCTGTTTTTAATCGTGCATGTCGCTACAATCTGAGAGTAGAGACATACACCCCAAATGCTGCAACTCATGGAGATATGGGCTGGAAAACTACATGACACTGCCAGAGGCTATGTATTTTCAACAACTGGCAGATGTTGTGTAAAATGTCTGATAACAGACTTTGCAAGCATGTATTTTTATGGGCCGCTGAGCTGGCAAATACAAAGAAAAATTAATAAATATGCATTCTGTAAAAGCCTTTTTTAGAACCATAATATGACTCACTGACAGGTTGTACTCCCCGAAATTTTTGAGATTTTGAATATGCCTTCGCCCAACATGAGGAGCAGAAGTGGTATGAGCAGATCAACAAGCCACAAAGTAATAAACCTACTGACAACATACTGACAACATACTGTCTTTTTAAAAGGTCTTCTGCTGGCACTGAAAATGAGGAGACAGAAGTTCCCTTCCAGATGTGGCGTTGTTCCTCTTGCAGTTGAAACCAGTATACAAATGAGCGCTGATTGTGTCAAAGCCCGCCAACACATTCTTAGCAGTAAACAGCTCTTTGTGAATGTCTGATTAATGACAAGAAATGCAAGAAATCCAGAAAGCTCTTTTATTTGCAATAAAATATAAAGTCAGATATATTTTTCTTTGTCGATATAGGCTTTGCATTCTCTGCACTCTCCATGCATTCTACCAGGGAAGCATCCTCTTCTTGCATCCATGTTCGGAGCCTGTGGAAACAGCCTTGGTGTCCAGGATCATGGTCTCGATCCACATTGCATAGACCAAGGTGTAGTCATCTACTCTCTTGACAGAGAACTGGTAGGACCTGCCCGGGATCAAGTTGGCGATCTGTGTGCTGTAGGAACTGCAGGTCACTGTCCCAAACTCGCCCTGATCAGCAGTGGTTGGGCGGAGGATCTTGAAGTGGATCTCGAACTCCGTGGCCTCGCCCTGAGGCTCCTGACTGGCGATTGCCCAGTGCAGCTCCGCGCTGCTGGATGTTGTGTACGACTTGAACCTGTCAAACATCACTGGCTTCTTGATGGCCAGTGACAGGCTGATCTCTGGCGGTGGGATGTTACCTGTGTGGGGGATGAGCTTGTGCTTCATATACAGCGGGCCGGGTTTCAGCCTGTTGTCAAACTCATTCAGGGCCTCATGAACTTGCAGGAGCTTGTCCTGCATGGCGCGCTGGGTGTTGCCATCCACCAGACCTGGGTCGCGTTGGTTGATGAAGGCCCCCAGCTCCTCACAGTCCTTGATAATCTGTATGTAGAGCTCATCCAGTAGGGTGATCCGGAGCTTCACATGGTCGCTGGCACACTTCAGCATACGGTTCAGCCTCCGGTGGTCAATGAGAGCCAACAATGTCTCGTTGGACATACACAAAGGCTGCTGGACCTGCTGTCGGTCTGCAGGTGGGGGCAAATCATGGTGCTGTATTTCCAGGTAAAAGGAGCTCTTGCGCATGAGGTCTAGTTGGTTCTGGATAACCTTGAAAATACATCAAAGCAATTTGAGAAGAATGTGTTAGATGTGAGAAGGATGTGTTAGCTATGTGTTCTGCTATACGACTAATCCTTCACAGACTATCCCTCAGACACCATACACATTTCAGAGGAGCGCTGGGTCTGCCATGCGCCTTGAAGGTTTGTGAAAGGTTTAATTGTCTTGCTTAAAGGTAGAACTGCAAACTGCAGCTCTCCCACGCTCAGTTAATTTCTCCTATGATCACAAGAGGCCCAGCTCTTATTTACAACATAATATTATACAGCATTAATACTGTAGTATATGACAGCTTTACATGGCTTGTACATGCTAGCTCTACATTTTGGTCTACCTACCTTGATGGAGTAGTTGCTAAGCCTGGTGGAGAGAAGCTGTAGCATTTGGGCTCGGAGGTTAATGTTGGCCTCCTGGCCATCGTTCCCCGTCTGGCCACTGTCACCGCTACTGCCGCTGTTCATCTTCGTGGGGTGCTGCCACCCACAGTCATCTGAGCTTGAGGACGCCAGCTTGACTCTTTTCTCTGTGACTGTATGATACATGCATAGCTGTCAATCACACGTTACATTTGACCTTAATTATGAACGGTCGGCCGAGGCGGAAGATTGTGAAGAAAGTAAGCTGAAATCGTCTGTGCTAACCTAAAAGTAGCTAGCTAGCTTACAGTCGGGAAACAGTTTACCTGTTGCTTGGCAACACTTGGTAGTGGAATCCTGAGGGAACTGTTTTTGTTGGCGGAGACAAATAACAGACACAAATTATCTGTTGTCTCAAATTACCATTACTTAATGAATAGCTTTGTTTATACAACTGTTGTATAAAAGCAATATCACACTCGAGGTCAATATCACACGGCTGATATACAGTACAACAGCACTCCCTCTCGTGTGATATTGCTTAATTACTTTCAACATTATATTATCATTTTCTGTCAGTTAGAATTACGAGCCGAAATGACACCCAGCGTTTATACAAAAAATCATTTAGCTTACCTCTTTTTCCACGTGTCCGCAGTCTTGTCTTGCAATCTTGTTTTAGTTTTGTTTATAGTTAATTTGGTTTTTCTGTTTGTCGTCATGGTTACGGGATGACAGAGCTGTCATGTTGCCTATGTTGCCTTCATGTGCAGCCTATGTTGCCTTCAAGTGCTGCGGAAATATCCGCTACTTGAGCGCACGTGAACGACCCCAAAAATGGTAAATAGGATTTTTTGCTACTTTCATGTTATTTATTTTATTCATTTAACTTTTATTTAACCAGGTAAATCTCACTGAGATTAAACATCTCTTTTGCAAGAGAGACCTGGCCAAGAGGGCAGCATGGAGGACAAAATGTACATAAAAGTTGCTTACAAGAACAACACAAAAACAAAACACTATGTGGGAAGCCATCAAGATGCCATGATTGCAGTTTTCTGTAGACTTTGTTTGCTCCTGATAATTATTTTCCCCCTGTTTCATTAAGGTTTTCTGCAATTACATTCTAAATAATAATGACTCAATTGCATTGGATTTGCATATTTATACATTCAAATTATGACCAATATTATGGTCTAGCATAGGCCTATCAGTTACAGTAAAAAAAAAAAAAAAAACATCTCAGTGTTATATTCAAAGGTCAGCTTGTTGTCTATCATGGTGCCGAGATATTTGTAATTGGCAACAGTTTTGACCTCCTGGTGCTCTGGTGGAGATGGGGTTGACGCCTGAAATCAATACACATATCTTTTGTTTTGGTCACATTAAGTTGCAGGAATGCACTGTTGCACCAATTCAGAAAAAGCTCGATAACAGGACCGTGACTTGTAAGTTACATTGCAGTTACATTGCAGCAAAGTGAAAATGCCTGTAATGCTTTAACACCCTCCAGTTTAAAACCTTATCCATGTAAACAGAGGCAATTTTATGTTCGTTTCCAAAATGCTGTTTGAGTAACTGCTTGGCTCTTTGATATCCTTGGTCATGAGAATTGAGGAAGATGTTGGCAGCTGCGCACTATGTCTCTTGGCTGCCCCCTGGTGGATTGTTCAAGAAAGTGCAATATCATCAGTGCAATATCATTTTGCCTTTGCATGCTGGTCAAGATATCGTTCTGACTGTCCCAGGTCTGATTTCATCCACATCTGCCACACTCAGGTCAAGGTTTTCATTATCATGGGGTTGTATATTCTTTTACCTTTTCAATAAAAGCACAGAACAGTGTCATTTTTGCTTGAAACCGTTGACTGCCTCACAACTTCATCTTGAGGCAAAGTTCAGCAAAGAATCATGCACTTGATTCCATGAAAACATTAAGTTTTTCCATGCACATTGCACCTTGTTTGTATTTTAACCTACTTGTTTCCTGACAGCTTTCAATATAGAATGCCAAGCCTTTGGGAGTAAGTTAGACATTTTGTGCGCTTCCCATTTGAGGCACACGCATCAGAAAACAGCATCTGAACACACAAACGGTTCCTACAAAGAACCGCCACACAATAACAAAGACAGGTGTTATAATCATATGCCCGCCCCTTCCTGGCTGCATGCCCGCCCCACACACCTGTCCTACTATAGTACCAAAAACATAGATTTAAATAAATCAAATATTCAAAATGAACAAAACACTTCAAATTAATTTTCACAGCCCTAAACTTAACTAAACATCGAATACATGCCTGACGCGCATTTTTCCATCCTCATTCCGCCGCTGCGGCAATAAAACAGCCACCAAAAAACACCTTTATTATTATATCTGAAAATCCCTCGAATGCGCGAGCTTATGAGGAGCACCTGAATGCAACAATGTGGTACAGTTCTGTTCATACATTCAGACTGTACAGTTATCTCAACGTAATGACATCATCCTGCATGACGCACTGGAGAAAAATCATACGGGAAGACACGATTGAGCACCACAGGTTGACGAAGGAAGTAATACACTCACTGTACTCACATATAGTGGGCTACAGTAACTGTTGACTATGTTATTTGTGTCCTGTTTAGTTCTCTGAAAGTTGAAACATTTGATTCTTCCTGTATTTACGGTTGGAATCCAACCTGGAGGGACAGAGAAGTAACGGGAGGAAGAAAACGGATTTAGAGACTGTCCGCTTCTGCACCGAAACAGGACAGTCATGGGAGCTGTTCTGGGGGCCTTTTCTGTCGCAAGCTGGGTACGTTCTGCTTTAGCAAATATGATGTGTGTGGCATTTAATATCAGCTAGTTTTAAACAGACCGAATATTGTTCGTTAAGATTGCAAGATAGGGTGATGTCATGAGGAGTAAGCAACAGGTTATATCCCCACAGCCTATAGCCTCGACGCGCCGTTCTCTCTTGTATGGAGAGAAAGTACTTCCATTCAAAAAATCTCGCGATTTAGTTTTTCCTTGCTTATCGGCTTATTAAATGCATTTAACATGACTTATAACGTTTTCACCAATCATTAGGGTTTACTGGAGAATTCGGCATATACCTGATCCACCAAGCAGCACTTATTTCTATTTTTTGTTTTTTACTTCTATTGAATTGATTCACGCTGCTCACTACCGCCCACCATAGAGTGTTTTAGTGGGAAAATGTTGTGGGAATAGCAGGCGAACCAATTCTAATGGTTGACATTTTATTGAAAAGGACCTGTTGGATTAATTATATTTATGCCGAATTTACTATTGGAACCTAACACTTCAGAAGAGGTCTTCAATCATGTTTTACGATGCATGCATGCGTGCCGATATGCAAGGCCACCTTAATTAGCCAGATTTTAGAATGGAGATTGGCGTGATTTTCTCGCCTTGCAAAAGTAAACGCAACGCATTGGGTCATCTTCAGTGGTTGAAGATGGATATAGGCTAATAATTATTGATGAATAAGTTTTTGATTGTTGTCCATATGCTACTTAAAGCAAACATCGTTACTCGTTAACTATCAGGCTTATTCGCGTTTCATTTTTCGAAGCCTATCCTTATAGATTTCTGTCTGTTTTGTTGTTGTTTTTTCTAGCCGATGTATGTATCTATCCAATTTACAGTGCTGGACTTTGTTACAGGAGCACCTTGATAGATTAAGTTAACTACTGAACCCTGTTAAATATGTTGGCCGTTAGAAGTGTAGAGTCCAGTATATGCCTAACATGTAGGCCTGTAGTCACACCTTGAACCCACAGCAAAGGGTTAATAACACACTTGGTCATCTGTTTACACGTGATTAATTGGATTAACTCTGCTTTGTTGCTTTGTCATAATACCAAAACAACTGCTATGTTCAGAAAAAGGTTTAGTCAACATTATGGAGACAGGTAGTAACACCAGCATACATTTATGTGGAACAATATAGAGTTTGGGAGATGATGCATTTTATGTAAGAGGTTAGGGTTTGAGTTGAAAGTGATACTGGATTACTGTGGATTACTCTATATTCTTTGATTGATTATAAGGCCACCTCTGTTACGTTTATATGAATCAAATGCGACTAGAACAACTTGCACAGTTATATGAGGATGAAAGGTCAGTTTAAGGCCCTTTGTGCCGGCAGCACACATACTTTATACTGCTTTTCCTCTCTCCTCTCTTTGTCCTTGTTGATAAAGGATTGTCAAGGCTCAACGCCCACAAGTAGAAAAATGCATGGGATGATGACTATGCTCCACTAGATTTTACACCAAGTCATTGCTGGGGGTTTAGTTTGGTTTAGTTTATTTATTTGCACGTATAAAATGATAAAACAGAAGTGACAAATGTGCAGGTTGAGTTCAAAACCATCCAAAGGGCCTATGGGAACAACACTCAGCTCCTAGCAGGGATTCAGATGCACAAACATAACAGTTTTATGGTTAATATAGTCTATATATAAACTAGCCCTGGTTCTAGCTGCTGGCCTCTTGATTCAGCTGGCCCAGGTTTTAGGTCAGGACTGATCCAAGCATGACATGTTTGGTCATGTGCTAGCTGGATGTTATGTGGCACACATTACCAAAGCCTAGTGCCTGGTTTGTACTAAGCTGACCTTGCCTGTCTGTCTGGGGTATTAACTTGTTTACAATCTTCCAGGCCGCCTTATCTCTCCACTCAAGTCACAACGCAGCGGAGGGACACATTTGGAGCTGTGTAGATAGCAGCTAATTCACAGGCCATTTGAGTCGATGGCTGTGCTGTTTCTTTTACATGAAAGTGAAACTTATCTAGGCCTTGGACTTACCTTCTGTTCTTTTCTAAAGGGGAATACCACTCAATTTAAGAATTCCTGTCGTTCCTGCAGTCTAGGACAGTCAATATTTGTGTATCCAAATGTCTCCCTCCCACATAGTGTTTCTTGTAGAACTTTTTGTAGATGTGGTGGTGGTAATTTGGTTCGCTCCTGGGCCCTTTCCAGGATCAGTTTCAGTAGGTGTTGCAGTTTGAGAATGGCTCTTTTATAGATATGTGTGTCACAATATTTGGACAAGTGTGCTGTAATTACAATGGTAAATGTTATTTCTTTTGGGTGTACAGTAATACCAGATTATGAACTTTCATTATGTTGTTGTGATATTTTTGCTGTAATTTGTTTTTTTTACCTTCAGGACTCACAATGTGTCTTATCTATATCTTATTCTCTGCTGCTGCGATGACCCAGTTTCCCCACGGCGATCATTAAAGTTTCATCTGATCTAAATTGCATCTTTCTAGCTGCAAGGGCAATTTTCCACCTGTGGGGGGGCACCACAACTAAATGAATAGGCTATAAAGAAAACACTGCTCCCACAGCCAGAAACCAAAGAACCTGTAGCTGCTCCTTTGACAATGACTGGAGAAGGATGGTAAAGGAGCCCGTGAGGGATTGGCTAACGTTATCAGGTTCATAACTGACAACACTATAGAACACTATAGAAACACTCAGTAATTTTGGCTGGTAAAACAGATTCCTTTTCACATACAAATCTTGCCATGTGCAGCTTTAAGTCGATTCAAGGTTTCTGGCTTTGTGAGAGAGCTGAACAGCAACATGAAGGCCATATTCAAAACAACATGTTTTCACATCAGAAATATCTGCAGGATTAGGTGTTTCTTCTCCTAGCCCAAGTATATGCACACCAGAAACCACAAACATCCTGGTCTCTCTATACTGGTTTCCTGTAAAGATGTGACTTGTGATTATAAAGTCCTACACTTATAAGGCATTACATGGCCTTGCACCTCATTATATCACTGATTTAAATACTCCCTGTAAGCCTACACATGCTCTCAACTGTCAGGATGCAGGAGTCCTTATCATTCCCCTCATTTGAAAGTACAGGTGTCAGGGAATCAGACGACCAGGCCTTGTGTTACCTGTCTTTGCTGGAATTTGTTTTTCAGACGGTGGATGTGTGCTTTTGTCTCTCCCCAGGTGCCGTGCCTGTGCAGCAGCGCTACGTGTCTGATGTGCAGATGCTGTCCGAACAGCAGGAACTCCACGGTGACCAGAGTCATCTACGCCTTCATCCTGCTGCTAGGGACCGTCATCGCCTGCATCATGCTGTCGCCAGGCGTGGATCAGCAGCTCAAACGGGTACATATTTGCCCGACGGCGTGGACGCGCAGTCGAGCGAGAACATTGGGGCGGCGTGACAAGAATGAGTCACTTTGTAGCTTCATATTTTAGCTTTTTTTTTTTGCTCAAAACGGTGACTCACTCGCTTATGTTTGGCCTGTTGAACGGTGAAAGTAACGAGAACGTTCTGAAATGCCTCCGCTTGATAAAACCGGATGAGAAAATAATAATGATGATATTAATATGTTTTATTTGTGTAGCACAAGCAAGTAAAAACAAAAAGGCACCGCCTGAAAAGAGACTTATAGAGTAATAGGCGGTGAAATAAAAATATAATAGTGAAGATAATAGGATAAAAGACATAAAAGCGAGACTAGAAAAATAAGATTTAAGAGGAAAGAAAATCAATCAACATATGGGTGTCGTTTCAAAGCGAAGCCTAATCCGCAAAGAGACATAGTGTATAATCTGATATGGTTAACGCAATCCAATACTGCACGCTCAAAACCCCATGAAGTGAAGATCCTCCTCAGCTGGACCATGTTGACTGATTGAATATAGATAGGCATATAGATTGAAATGTTCATTCCTGTGATTTACCGTAGATTCCGGGCTTCTGTGAAGAAGGTGCCGGCTCTTCTATCCCTGGTCTGCAAGCTGACGTCAACTGCGAAATGTTCGTGGGCTACAAGGCCGTGTACCGGGTGTGCTTTGGCATGGGCATGTGCTTCCTGGCGTTTGCCATCACTATGATTAACGTCAAGAACAGCAGAGACCCCCGCGCCGCCATCCATAATGGGTAAGCACTGATCACCAGGTCCTGTATATTTTTAACCTCTATTTATCCAGGATGGCTTTAGTTGAGCATGCGTTTTTTATCAGTATTGCCCACCTATTATTTGATTAAAAGATTTAGACCTATTCCCTCCTAAGAATGACATTGGAGACAGTTGTCTTAGATGGTAAAAAAAAAAAAAAAAGTGCTATGATCAAAGACACCTCAGCACTGGTAGGACAGTGTGTAATTCATTCACTTTACCCACATACACTTTCCCAGCATGCCCAGCAATTCAAATTGGCTTCCGGTCCAAAGCTCCTTTCTCTAAAAGTGAAATGTCGAAAGTGAAATGTCTCAACCTGGGAGTGTGGATTTGAAAGCTCGAAGGAGCAGATTTCAAAATGTGACAGATTGCAAGGGTGTATGTGGCATAGTCACATGATGAACCTTTTGAATAGATTTTGTATGACTAATAAGATCTGGGAGGGAGGTAGACTAATAACCGATTGAAATTGGTTCAGCATGCAGAACACAATCTTGCTATGGAAGATTCTCTTGTTTTTTGCCATTTGACTGTCAAATGACTTTCAGTGCTGTGCATAGAAGAAATGCTTTGGGAATTCTGTGTGTGTGTGGGTGACTGAGCAGATATGCTTTTGATACACTGACTATAGAAAAACATATATAACAAGCACCATAATATTTTAAATCACATATATTATTTATTTACTGTGGAAGAAATTAAGCTTTAATCATTTATATGCATTAAGTATATACTTCTTTCTTTAGTGTGTATTTTTTTGTAGAGTGGAAAAGTACTGAATCTTTCATGCAACTTGTCTAGCACATCTTTGTGTTTTGTTCCTGTCTTTATCAGAAAGTCAAGGACATGTGAAACTCACACACAGTACCCCAATTGGTACATTTTCAATCCTCTATCCACTCCTTGTCTTTGCACTGAAAATCACACTTATATCCTTTTTTTCTGCTTCACTATTCAAACAAAGAGCTTGTATCTTTCTTTCTCCGTGCACATATAATAAACCTTTTTGGAAAGACACAGACCTTTCCTTGAATTATTGATTACTTGCTTCAGTTTATACTAAATTCTAAATTTACATGCATATGTGTTTCACAATTTGTTCCCCCCAGATTTTGGTTCTTTAAGATTGCTGCCATGGTGGCAGTTACAGTCGGTGCCTTTTACATTCCAGAGGGGCCTTTTACTCAAAGTAAGAATTTAATATTTTTATTTTCATCAAACAAACAATTCATTTTTAAGTTTTCCTTGGTAATTCAGAACAAAACATCCAAGTTTGGATTATACATGATAAACGATGAATTCACTGTGTGAGTGTGTACTGTGTTCCTTGACCTGCCTCTGTTGTTGCAGTATGGTTTGGAGTGGGCATCGCTGGAGCTTTCTTCTTCATTCTGATCCAGCTGGTGCTGCTGGTGGACTTCGCCCACTCCTGGAACGAGTCCTGGGTGGACAAGATGGAGACGGGCAACGGCAGGGGCTGGTATGCAGGTCGGTCATTCAGACTCTGGATAAGACACTGAACCGCTTTGTTAAGGGGTGTGTGTGCGAGAGATGTGATTCAGGGTTCGGTGGTCCCAGTGGGAATCAAATAAGTTTATATGATGTTTACTTTATTCTGCTCTGTATTTTTTAGCGTTGATGGTGGTAACGATCTTCAACTACATCATGTCGTTTATTGCTGTGGTGCTGTTCTTCGTCTTCTACACTAAGCCTGAGGGTTGCCTCATCAACAAGTTCTTCATCAGCTTCAACATGTTGCTGTGCGTCGGCGCCTCTGTGATCTCTGTCCTGCCTAAAATACAGGTACAAGACAGAAACTACCTTTTCAATATGAGGGATTTCTTCATAGATTACAAGTATTCACTCCATTGAATCAACAGACTAGGGTTGTTTTGCCCTGCGCAGTAGTGGTGCATGAAATAGACAAAATGTCATATTGTGATTATCTCTATGATGGGTAAATTGTTGGAATATCTCTTGTTGGACTTCCAAATGAGGACCAATCTGTCCGTATCAATCTGTATGTGTCCCCAGGAATCTCAACCACGATCAGGTCTGCTACAGTCCTCCATCATCACCTTGTACACCATGTATCTGACCTGGTCTGCCATGACCAATGAGCCCGGTAAGAGCTTTTGCTGTTTGCTTGAAATATGTAAAGTAATGATGCATTTAAAGACTCTGAAAGAATAGAGTCTGTTAGCCTCATGCAAGAAACACGCCTAAACAAAGATGTGATGTTCATATTGTACCTACCAAACAGACACAGTTTCTGCTTTTCAAAATTCATTGGCTACTATTTGACTCCATTGAGAGCTTATGGCAGACACTTAAATCTTCAAAGGGCTACAGCTCAAAACTGTCCCACAGCACTGCAACAAGCTCTAGTTAATTCATTCCCCCATAGACTGTGAAAAAAATACAAAAAGCATCACTGTTGATATGGAACGGTTTAAATATGATTTTCAAGCCAGTTTCACGAATGTCACGTCTCGTTCTTGCATGCATTTTTCTCAAGCGGGAGTATTAAAGGCATGTAAAAGAAAGTTAAGAATGCATCCGCATGAGGCCCACGTTTCATATATTTTCTAATAGAATCAATACTCTACCACCAGTCCAGCTTAAACACTGAGCTGTAAATTCAAACATTTAGCATTTTTTCCCCCCACTCTCTCCCATGGGGGCGTCTACCCCTCCACCCCATCAGACCGGACATGTAACCCCAGCCTGCTGAGCATCTTCCAGCAGATCGCTGCCCCCACACTGGCCCCTCTGGAGATGGAGAACCAGACGGCCGTGGTGATCATCGGCACCGAGGAACCCGTCCTGACGGCCCCTTACCTGCAGTGGTGGGATGCCCAGAACATCGTAGGACTTGCTATATTTGTCCTGTGCATCCTCTACTCCAGGTAGGGTTCGTCCCTTTGGATGGGATGGACTGGGAGCAATCATTGGAGAATTTATGTTATGTTATGTCCACTGTTTCTTGTTCTATTGGTTGATTTTAGTGTGCTTATTTATATATATATATATATACACTCACCGGCCACTTCATTAGATACATCTGTTCAACTGCTTGTTAACACAAATATCTAATCAGCCAATCACGTGGCAGCAACTCAATGCATTTAGGCATGTAGACATGGTCAAGACGATCTGCTGAAGTTCAAACCAAGCATCAGAATGGGGAAGAAAGGTGATTTAAGTGACTTTGAACGTGGCATGGTTGTTGGTACCAGACGGGCTGGTTTGAGTAATTCAGAAACTGCTGATCTCCTAGGATTTTCACGCACAGCCATCTCTAGGGTTTACAGAGAAATGTCCGAAAAAGAGAAAATATCCAGTGAGCGGCAGTTCTCTGGGCGAAAATGCCTTGTTGATGGCAGAGGTCAGAGGAGAATGGCCAGACTGGTTCGAGCTGATAGAAAGGCAACAGTAACTCAGATAACCTCTTTACAACTTTGGTGAGCAGAAAAGCATCTCAGAATGCAACACATCGAACCTTGAGGCAGATGTCACTGCCTCAAGGTAGTGACATCTATGTCTATGCTTTTAGACATATTGTGTCATAAACCCCGATGAAGGCCATGAACTGAAACGCGTTGGTTTTGCTAATAAACGTTTGTTTCCAGTACTGCAAGTGTTGCTGGAATCTACTCTTTTCCAGTGTTACCTGCTCATTCCATGCACCTTGTCAGTAGGTGAAGTCGTGCCAGAATCCATTTTCATCAGAATTGGCTATGTGCAAATAATGTCCAAATATATAACAACAAGCCTCGAAAAAGAGGGATATCTGAAAAAAGATTGAAGCCATGGGTCTGGATCCATACAGGAACGTTCTCCTTAAAAATTAAATAGTCTGATAAGGTTTCCAAATGTAGGTTACTGTGACACAGTAAACTGTCTTGTCTTTAGCTCTAGTCTCTACTCCGAAACACTCTGAGTTGTAGCTTGAGAAGAGTCAGCTCTGTTAACCTGAACAAACTGTTAGCTAGCTAGCCAGCAGGCTCATATAGTTAATGCTAACATGCAACTACTAGCCACTACTAGCTACTAGCCACATAACATTAGCTACTGTATAAATCAGATGCGTTTACAGCAAAACAGTGATAGTAACCTGACCAGATACAATGGTTAACTAGTTAACAAGCTGACATTATCCAAACACAAAATGTATCCGATGTATCAGTGAAGAGATGGTCTGTTTCTAATCGGACATATCTATTTTGTTCCTGTTTTTGTCACAGCATTCGTTCGTCCAACACCAGCCAGGTGAACAAGCTGACCATGGCCTCCAAAGATTCGGCCATTCTGGCTGAGAGCAGCTGCAGCAGCTCAGACTTATCAGAGGAGGCGAGCGGACCCAGGCGGGTGGAGGACAATGAGAGGGACATGGTCCAGTACAGCTACTCCTTCTTCCACTTCATGCTGTTCCTGGCCTCGCTCTACATCATGATGACTCTCACCAACTGGTACAGGTCAGTACTCGCCCCTTCCAACACACTGTTTCTATCCAAATTTCAAGCAAAATTAAAAAAAAAAAAAAAAACATATCCACCAGAAAACATGGAAAGACTTTCAAGAACTGGAGTGGCTTTCCCAAAAGCATATACAGTAGTAGCGCTAAGTATGAAGTTATTCTTCAAGATATTTGTTCATTTCACAAGGCGTTTCCCAAAGTCACGCAACTGAGATTTCAAGTATGTCTTTGCATTTCCTTTTTGCCTCAACCCTTATTGTGAAAATAAATTAATTCATTAAATAAATAAATAATGCTACCCCTTTTTCACCTACACCTTATGCAGTGTGAGAGAGAAATTTTCACTTCTATTGTAAGCATATTATGTGTGTATGTGCAGCTAATTAAAGTCCTGTGTGTGTGTGATGAACATACCAGTCTGAAACCACCAAGAGATAAGATAGAAGGTCATCTGTAGGAGTAGACCAGCTGAAACTCTCAGATGTGTCCTGTTATTCAGGCAACGAGGCATCAAAATGCTCCAGCACTACTTAATGTTGTTATGCTTAACTGACCAATAGTGAGAGACAACTCCCATAAGGAGGAATTTCATTTTCACAGTATAAGAGTAAGACTAGGAGAAAGCACCCAAATTCAGTAAGTATTTTCCCTTACACAAGTTCAAACTAGCTCAGCTGGGTCTATATTACTCACCAGCCTGCATCCACAAGGCAGTCACAGCTCTACTGACATGGCAGCATGACAAGCAATATATAGAAGTATTTACATTCAAAATCTAGGCTATATTCAAAATTTAGGCTATAGCCGATTCAGAATTGATAATTCTTCAATCAACTTTTTATGCTTTCAGTTCATGAAACTGATGATGCCTTTAATCAACCTGTGACATGATGAAAAAAAACATTCATAAATACTGACCCCTAATTGTTTTTATTTGTTTTTTGTGGTCCCGGCAGCCCTGAGGCGGATTACAGTACCATGACCAGTAAGTGGCCAGCGGTGTGGGTGAAGATCACCTCCAGCTGGGTGTGTTTGGCCCTGTACGTCTGGACCCTGGCGGCCCCCATGATCCTCACCAACCGAGACTTCAGCTGAACGCCGACCAGCTGACTTCACTGTATCCTCCACAAACCTGTTCTTTTCTTACTTTTTACATAAACCTTGACCATATTGCCTAAATTCTACTGTCAAGACGGACTGAAGTTTTATACATGTAGGTGGAGTTTCATTACGTTGTTTATGGTTTTAATTAGCTCACAACTTGGGTCTGCGTCGGAGGTGCCATGTAGGCTGCTGTAAGCGTTAATTGTAGTAATTGCATAATAGTAGCAACTGCCCAGTAATTTGACAATCATAAGGACAATCACTTATTTGCTATGGAAGCACAAAAGACATTCCACGAGGAAAAACATTCCTTTTATAACGTTTGTGTACATTTTTATTTGTGTGAACACTGAGTTCATCACAAGGTCCAAAGTCAAACCTAACAACTGTATCGCATTTTGAAATTCCATGCTCTCAGCAAGCTAAAGCAATTAATTTTTCCTTACTCCATCAATAGAGCTGAAATTAAAGTAAAAAACCCTTGTTTCAGTTCGTGAATTACTGTCATAAATACAGCTTTATTTTTGAGTGTGAATGCATTACAGATATTTCCTGCTTTATAGTTTACGTTGCAAAAAAAAACTTGTACACAAGCCATTGATGTTCTGTGAATTGAGGCTGCGCACATTTCTTTAGAAATTCCAGTATTACAAATAATTATCAATAATAATTATCAATACAGCATTTATAATGAGAGCGTCAGTTTGTGAAGTTACTCTATTACTTGTACGGTAGTAAACTGATATATTTTGCTGCTATGCCTTTCAATGCCTTATATGTCTGTATATTTTTGGGATATTTTAACATATTGAATTGAGACCAATTGTAAGTACATGATTGTAGTAAATCAGTGCTGTTAGAAATGACATTTCTGAAGTATGATTCACAGTCAACTTAAGTTTCTGCCAAATATTTGTACACCCAGGATATTCAATATATTTGTGTCTTTGAGATGTGATAGTTATTTTCAGGTTCTAGAATAAATCCATACATAGTGACAGAACTGAAGAACAGTCACAAAAAATGTACCAAAAAAGTAAAATGTTTGGTTAAATCTGATATGGGTAAAGATTATTTAGACATTCTCTGCGTTCTACAAATCAAATGTATTTATATATAAACTTAAAAGTCATACCCTAAATGAAAATCTAAAATACACTCAGAACTTGTAATAACTGCCAATGTTATTTGAATGTTGAAATATATTAAAGTATATGCATCTAATTGTAATTCTGTGAGATACCAGTATTGACCAAATGCCTTGTAAGCCATATAGATATACGGTAGTTACTATGTGATTAGCTGTGAGTTGTGATGCTGCACTTTCTATTTAGCTGTAACTGTTCAGAAAGACTGATTTGGAAGAATAAAGACATACTGATTTTCAACTGACTTTTGTCATGATTTCATCATGATTTGGCCTACTGTGCATGTATCCAATACCTGTATATTACACCTAGACTGGCAAGACATACAGTTCATGCACTAAGTTACTGGCTGTCATTATCTGTCAACACAGATACTGTCCATTAAAATAGATATTCTCTAGGGTTCCACAGATGTGGGGTTTTAAGGTCAATACCAATGTTCTTGTATTGAGGCTGCCGATTATAGCTTATATTTGTAACAATAATCATTATCTTAAAATTTGAACAATTTAATGCCAGAAAATCTAATGATGTTTCCAACAAAACTTTTATTGTTTATAGTTGGATGCATTAGCCTCTGAAACAACATTTAGTCTATGGGACACTAAAACGTTCCATTGAAACCCAGGATAATAATCATAATAATAATAGAAACAAATTGATAAAGCATTTTCATACATAGGTTTGTGTAATCAAAATGTGTATTACAATCAATTCAGGTTAAGGTCTTCCCATAGACAACCAGTGTAGTATTGATTCATTTTACAATAAATATGTAATCAAACAAACTGCCTTATATCTGAGGTGGACGACAGTGC